>NW_023503293.1:7100980-7400980 GCF_014529535.1 Bradysia coprophila | reverse complement strand
GTCTTTTCACAATACTTTTGCTAGTACAAATTTGCTACAAACATTCGAAGGGGTAAACCACTTTCAAATAATGAACAAGCAAAAACAATAACCCCTCAACGAATACCCGAAATTCGAATATAACCAGTCATGTCTGATTACCATGAAAATGTTAAAAGATTGCAAATTTTTATTGATTTTATAGTGACTTTTGATAACCACAAAAAACACCGACTTATCACTCTTATCACCGACTTCGACTGAACCATTTATCAAGCGACTTAGGCCCCACACAAAAGTGGATATTTATGTGTTATCTCGACTGACTCTTCCACATTTTTTTTTTCTTTCTTGGTATTACTGGTAAAAATGATAATTTTTGAATTTATAATTGATTACGTTGCGCATTAACCGGGCAACAAGTTCAGCAACAATTTCGTTTTACTGAAGAGACAAAGTTTCGTGTGGGTGTAGTTGAGAGGAAAAAATGACAATTTTTTTCTAGAATGAAACACATTGTTTACAAATCTGTTATCCGCAAAACAAGCAGTGCACCGACAGAAGATAAATAATTTAAAAATTTCCGTTGAAGTGAATAAAGTTTTAGAATGGGTAGAAAGATACCGACAAAATTCGCTGAGAACCTGTAAAATATTATGGCATTGAGTCAGTTTGTAAATCCTCAGCGCATGCACTTCATAATTTACTGTTATACAATTAGAAGAATTTGAATTTCGTTAAAAACAAAGGATTTTTCATATAATATTGCAATCGTATAGATTGAATAATTGAGTCTGTTTACCGATTTTATCAGCTCACACGATTTTGTTAAACAAATTCGAATTTTGTTGTTATTTTGACTGGAAAGAATTTCATTTCATTTACCTTTTAAAATGTATTCTGAATGGAAACAGTCAGGGCACAGCAGCCCTAACAAACATATAGTTCGATACTGGATTCATGACAATGCAGATCAGGACATCAGTTTTGGGCTTTTGCCAGGGACAATGTTTAGGAAAAATTCTTTTATTTTCCATATTTTCTAAATTTCAAAATCAACAGTTTTGAAAATTAAGTGGAAAACGAAAAACAGGCCGTCAGAACAGTTGGAGCATACAGACACCCATTTTTTTTAAATTGTAGATTCGTCATCTATAACTCATAGGCAAATGCTTTGTCCTGACCGTCTGCTTCGAATTCCACAAGCTGTACAAACGGTGTCTCAAGTACTTCGTACGGGACTAAAAAATCGGAAAATTAGGCGGATGGTAATGGAAAAATGTTTTCCCAAAAGTAGACTTTGTCCATTGATCTAACAACAGGATTTTCCGCAATTCGGTCGGGTAAATCTCAGAAAATTCGTATGAGATATGAGATTGATATCCAAGTTGCAATCTCCCATGTTACTACCAGCCGAACGCAAATGTTTTTTTTTTCATATTTTTCTTGGTTCCAATTCGAAAGCTCGGACAATTGTTTTATCGTCAAGCCGAATGTCATACAGAAGTGTTTCCTATTCTAAAATTGTTTGACGAACATTATGAGTCGTACGTACACACACAGTGTCTCCGATTATAATGTATTTCCCATTTAAGTTAAACTTTGCGTTTGTTTTACCAAGAAAAACTCAAATATTTGGTGAATGTTCTATTGAATTGACCGATCATGTGACATTGTGTATTGGCGCCGATAGCCATTTACTTTTTCAGTTCGCAAAAATTTTTAACACAAAATCAAGCGAAGCAACAAAAACGTTTTTTTTTTCTTCGTGCTTTGACTTGTACAAACAATTTTTTTTTTCAAAATTTTTTTTTTTTTCTTGTTAGATTGTTAGACAAACATAATGTAACTACTGGCTGGAGCTGAAATAGATATAACAACAATTTTTTTTTCTTCGACCGAAAACAACGTCATTCAACAAAACTAACAAATTAAATTTAATTTAACAAAAATTTTGTTTTCCATTTAATGGTAGCAAAGTGATGGATAAAAAGAAGGCACGAAATATTGTCCGCTAATATAATTGGTCAGAATAGTTTTGGAAATTTAAACAGTTTTTTTTAACACATCTGGTGAAGCCAAACAAACAATATAAAATATGAAAAAAACAACTTTTTTATGACCTCATTTTATTTCAATTATGAACACTGTGTCCAAAACGACGTTATGTTTGTAATAGTTATATATATGATATATATACGGTATAGCAAGTGGATCTATCTAGCGAGCTAGCCTATGTTCTCAGATAAGTGAGTTTATTATTATTACACATGTCTCACAAATAATAAAAACTAATCTAATAGATGAAAAGAATTTTCTTTAAACGATAAAAATCACAGACACTTTGATATTCACTTTCATTGTGTGTTTCAGAATGAAGAATGAATAAAAATACAACAAAATGTACAGTATGTGTTGTATTACATAAAAAGCCAGATTGTGGAAACGATTCTCATTTTTTCTTCTTCTTTTTTTTAAAATAGAACTGATATTTTTGGTATTATTTAATTTCGAACATTTCATTCCAAATAAAAACACGCATCTATCTCATGTAAGATCTTCAGCGCAAAGTAAAGAAGAAGAAGCGAAAAAAAAACAATTCAAACTTATGCATAAAAATTTGTTGAGTTTTTTTTCTCGCTGCCTCTCGACAAAAATCTCAGCCGTTTTTCGTTTTTATTTTTAGAACTTCATTGATGTAAATTTGTATAGTTTACTCTAGCGAATGAGCGGAAAAAAAGAACCGAAATACTTATTAAACAGGTTTTTTTCGCAAACTGTTTTTTTTAAAGCTAATTTTCTGTTGACTGGAAATTATCGTTTTAACACAAAATATTAACCACAAAAATTGTTAGTCAATTTATTTATAAACCTAATGAATGTAAAGCCTCTCATACATAATATGAATTTGATAGGTCAGAACGATATCTGTTTGCTTATACGACTCACAATATATATTCCCACATAGATCTACGAATTGAAATACTTTCGGTTACGTTTTAACGTTTTAACTAGAGAGGGCTGGCCGAGAGTCATACATCTTATTTGTTTATTAACTCAACACTTGTGTTGACATTACGGTGACTGAGCAGTATCTCGATACCATTTATCGACAAAAATACACTTATGACTTACAAGTGAACCCTCAGTTTGTTCAACAGAAAAACTGGAATTCAGAGACGCGTAACGTAAAATTAAGTTTTTGCTTGTGATCTGTTTCTTGCTTTGTTTTGGAATTTAGCATTGCTTTTTTGACAAAGGTAAAATTGAACTCGAAGAGTATTACGTAGAATCACAGCGACATATATTTGAGAGTTCTAATCGATGATGTCAAAGAAAAAATTAGACGAAAAGACTGACGGATTTTTGGATTATTTGAAAGATATTGTCGAAGGCTGGTAATTGTTAAGACTGTAAATATTACTCTTAGTTTAAGGGAACAAACTCTTACCGTCTTACTTCCATAAATATAGTTTCAGTTTCAATGCTCGTGCAAATTGTAACCTCTCCCAATTTCTATAAAGCAATAAAATTACCGGACTATTTCATCTGAGAGAAAATTAAATACGTCTTTCGACGTTTTGCATTAACATGCAGTTCAAAGATACCATTTATCATCAGGCCATGGCGAATCATAATCGGAATGAAATTCCAATTCATCACTATCCTTGCAGACTCGTGGTCGAGCCACCACAAAAGCTAAACAAAGTTTTGGCGATTTATTTATTGAGCGATATTATCGTATTTTATCATCTGTCGATATTATCGTTCATCGGTCGATATTATCATTCATATGGCGATAGTATCGTTCATTGGGCGATATTATCGTTCATTGGGCGATATTATCGTTCATTGGGCGATATTATCGTTCATTGGGCGATATTATCGTTCATTGGGCGATATTATCGTTCATTGGGCGATATTATCGTTCATTGGACGATATTATCGTTCATTGGGCGATATTATTCTCACTCGTGCGATTTGTTGTCACTTGTGCGATATTGCAGTCTCCTTGGCGATATTATTGTGTCATTGACTAGATTTTATGGTCCGATGTACGATTTTATAGTTCCATGGGCTATATTATCGCCAGTCATAGTAATATTATTGGCGTGTAGCATAGTCGCACAGAAACTAAATGTCACCTTATTTTAGTTGTTAATTTAATCAAATTACATACATTGTCTTCGAACAACACATACAAACGTTTATTCAGTTAAAATGTCTTTACGAACCAAAAATACAAACACATTTTGCTTTAATATTCACGAGACAGTCGTGACGTTCTTGGCTAAAAAAAGAAAATATCGACATTCTGTGATAAGACGGTATGAAATAAAAGAAAAAAAAATGATTAAAAATCGAAAAAGTATGCCGATTATTTTTATCAATTTTTTTTCTTAACGAAACAAATATAATTGAGACAATTAAAAACCGTCTAGTGTTTTAATGAGCATGGTATGTATGGTTATTATATACCTATGATATGGCTCATAGTTTGAACTATTTCATTTTCTCCAATCAATTAGCCAAGAAAATCCTGAACTTAACAACGACGATAAAAAAAAAGAACAAATTATCGTTCTGTATCGAAGTGTGCTTAACAAAAAAGTATCGTACTTGACACACTGATATGAATATTTATACTGTGTACGAGATATCCCATTCTCAATTAAACAGACACTTAACAAACGGACCTCTTAATTTTTTCCGTAGAGTTGCAATATTACAATAAAAAATGGTTATACTTCCAAATGAACGTAAATTAATAGTAGATTATGTATACCCCTGGCCAAGTATTTATTTTGACGAGACGGAAGAAATCGTTGTGTATATGCAATGGAATAAAGTATTCGGTCCATTCGTGCTATTTTACTGTACCTGGAGCTACGCGGATGTTTTTTGTAACTTGAATCTTTAATTCTGAAATTAATCAATGAAAATGAAATGTACCTGGATTTTTTTTAGCTTAACGTTGTGGCAATTACATACCACTATTGCTTGAATTTAAAACCCAAATGTCATTAAACATAGCCTTCATTCAAGATTAGTAAATCCAAAATTACTCAAAGATAACGTTGTTTTCACTTCTAACTAGAACCTGCTCATAGTCTGCTTCTATATTTATTGCTTCGTGCGTTCTTCTTTTTTTTCGACATCGTCATCTTATGTAACTCAATCCGTCAGTCGAATAACCGGTTTCCAACGGATATCAGAGAAACATGTCATTTGATACGTAAATAAATCAATCTTAGAACGAAAAAAGGCTGTGAAACGATTTTAAAATGCAGGCGATAAATACAATGGCTTTCAGCTGTAGCTGTTCAGGGTGTCTACGTTATCTACGATGACTAGCGCGTATTTTCTCGATGGAAATAACTGAAATTTTGATTAAAACTGAAAGAGTTTACGGCAAAAGAAAGTCTAGTTCTAAGTGCTCACGAGCCCGCATTAACTTTCTGTTGCACATATCAATCCTGCAGTTAATGAGCGAAACGAAGGTTTAATCCAAAGGTTGAACCTGAAGTTGACCAATTTATTTTGCTTTAATCCGTTCAATACTACAGCACTAATATGTGTAACGGAAAGGGGTTGAGTATAAATTGTGCTGAATTCGATCTACTGCTTCCGTCAAGGCCTATTTTCAGGATTTTTTTTTCGATTAAATTCTCAAAAATTCTTGAACATTAGAAATTCTAGCAGTTTTTGTGAACTTCCAAGAACTTATTAAATTTGGGATTGATTGATTAATCTTGGGAATTTCCAAGAATCAATCTCATGAAAATAGCATATCGCTTTAAGTCAATTGATGCGTGACCTGGATATGACCTGCTCCGAACCTTGGCATTTAGGGACTGACAACATTTTCGCCAAAATTCTTTTGTCCATCTAAATTAAGTGTTTTTGCGTAAGAAATTCTGTCTTTTACACTTTTATTGATTGAACCTCTTTTAAAAATAGTCAACCAAACAGTTCTTTTGAATCAAGTTTATGCATTGGACAAACACTTAAAAAAAAAAACAAAAAACAAAACATTGAACCGATCTTTGTGCTTACAGTGATTATCCGATAAAAGAAGTTAAAAACAAATCATGTGCAACGTGTATAAACGCAATAATTATTGAACACCAAAAAAAAAAATTCTCCCAGTGATAATAATAATGATAATTTGAAAGTAAATAAAAATTTCACTGAACTTTTAACAACAACAACAAAAAACCAATCGTATTGAGTATAAAGCTAAAAGTTAATTATGCTGAAGCTATAAAAATGCATGTCTTAAAGATAGGTAAGTCATTTCACGTTAAATTATTAAAATTTTTCTTCTCTTTTTTTTGAAATTTAGATTGTCGTTTAACTCACAATTGAGGTTAAGGAACCTCACATTTAAATTTTAAATTGCATCGACAACCAGCGGAAAGGCACACATATTATCTGCGCATTATTTACAATATTTGTTTTTAATAAACTTTTATCGCACTCGAGTGTATAATTCGCTTATTATACACCTTGTAAAGCTCTAGGATTCTTTTGCTCTTTATATGGATGGGATACATTCCCACTATATGTAACACGACGTACTGGTTCTCTTTTTTTTCCAAACTTCACAAATAGATTTTTAATTGTAACATTTGTCTGGACGAATTTGAACAGATTCAAAAATTAAATTTTCGAACCGAACTTCATTTATATACAAAACGAAAATGGTACGTTGTCGGTTAGATTCTATGCTTTTCGAGAAGAGTTAAATTTGAACATGTTGCAAATGGTTCGACATGCATAATTTCCCTGACGACGGAACGGATAAAAAAAGTCGTTAACATCGAAATTGATTTAGGGACAATACGAATTATTAACGGCAATGTTTCTAACTTTTGATATTTTAGTCTTCCGTTCAATTTTGGTCTGTCCACATTTAGTACTCGCATAGTTTTCGATGCTAAGTTTTTGATGATTTGTGGGTTCTGATGTCTAGTCTGTTGTAGTACAATAACATGATGCAATTCTGCTATCCAGTGTCGTTGTCGAATTGAACCTTAAGATGTGAGATAAACGATTGTGTACCTCCAGTGTGGCTTACGATAAATCTCGAATGCATCAGCTTAAAGTTTTGATATGGAATGAACTATTAAAAGGAAATGTAATCGAGAACAAACAATTCACTCTCGTAATGTACAGAGATACTTTGGGCAAATGAATAGTTGAATTGTAAGAAAATTTAAATTTCATTCGTTTAATTTCGTTTCGAATAGTCTGATGATTGAATTTCTTTGACTCCATTAAAAACTTCTCTTAACAACGCAAGACTCTTTAAAGTGAACGATATTTCATTTTTCTTATGATTCACTAATGCGACACGTCCCCTTTTCGCATTTCTGCTAGCCATACTTCACTTTGTCCTATCAAAAATGTTTTATTGCAGTTTCATTCACCCCTGCCGGTTGGAATATACTATTTCTTATATTCACTTCGTTCAACTTAACTACATTAAAAATGGAATTTTATTAGCCGAAAGACAACACTTGTTTCAATATACGAACCAAAATAAAAACAAATTGACTTAACGTCTATAAATAGACAAAGTCAGTGTGTACATAAAATTTTCCTTTAAAATTTTAATCTACAAGTGTCACTGGTTTTGTGGTATTATATGCAACAAGCCAGCGCTTTATTCATAAATGGCATTTTGAAATTATATATATATTGTACTGTACAACAACGTATACTTTGGTATTATGTACATATACCCATGTAAGGAACATAAAGACGAAAAGACGTATACACTTATAATTCACATTTGTTCATATATTCAACCAATCGGTGTGTGTTGAATTCGCTCCCGTTCAATTAGATGTGCTCTCCGAAATACACGACACAAAATATAATAATTAATAAAATTAACAAATAATACAGTCAGTGTGACGTTCAGTCGTAAAGTAAACATGTTCCGTAACTCTTTTATTATTATAAGAGCCGATTGTCCCAATGAACGTTGCCGTCCGAAATACAGCCGCCGCCGTCAACTGTATTTCCATTACGGAAATGCAAAACAAAATAATTTCATTTATTGTGTACGCGTGTTCATTTGGAACATTAAACGTATTTTTGTAGCCTATTTAATTGTATGTTGATTCGGTAACGGTTGCTAGGACATGAGAGTTCGTAGGACTCATAAAATTACATTAATTTGCGCTTACCAAACAAAGCAGCGCAATTGCATTATATACAGACTCAGCATATTAATGTCCGTGGGATTATCCGCTACCAATACTCTACAATTCATGTTCGTCAAAAATTGGTAATTTCGTAACTTTTCGGAAAAGGTAAATATTTCGGCTGAGACTTTCCGCATATTGTAAAAAGTTTCTAAGGCTATGATTGACTGTCGTATATCTACAGTTAAATGCTAAAACGGGACGTGCCACACTAGCGAATTACAAGAAAAATAAAATTTAATTGATTTACAGTTAGAGGCAGTGAAATTTCAGCATGAGTTTGTTTCAGCTGTTTTTCACCTGATCTACACAAACAATCAAAACAGTCTTTATACAAGCACGGAATTTTGAAAACCGACACATGTGTTCATGTGTTTTACTCGAGTTTCCGATTTCTTCATATAAAAATACATGTAAAGTTCACAAAAAACCAATAAACCACAAAACAGAAAATGTGTCGGTTTTCAAAATTCCGCGAGTGTACGATTTTACCACTTCCAGCGTGCGTGTAGCAGCTTAAACGGTATAAACAAGTATAAACAGTTTTCATTTTACGTGTGGATCAGCCGAAAAACATGCTGAAATTTCACTGCCCTCGACTGTAGTTCCGTTTCAATGACCCTATCAATAGACATTTTTTTATAGTTCAAAAAAAAAACATCGTCAGCCTATTCGAAACGCAGCTAAATGAATAAAAATTCATTTCTCTAATGAATCACCATCATGTGACATGTCCTGTTTCTGCATTTAACTTGCAATGTTTTCGATTCGAGTTCGTGCTAAATTTTTGAATGAAAAATAAATAAAAAATGTTCGACACTCTAATCCCTTGTCATGTCGCAGCCGATCAGATCTTTTTGAATTCTGCATGTAATTACACGATCGAAGTAACATTCTATTACGCCCTTTAGCACACCATTCTCATTGGCTGAGCCATACACAAACATAAGATTCGGAGATAAAACGGAAGGGAAAACGGCCTATTTTTTGTGGAGGTTAGAGACGCAGTCACTATTATTGATGCCTGCTCTCGTTCCTCGATTTAATATATTTCTATGTTACATTATACAAAACTTGTTTTGATCGATTTTATAATTAAATTTTCTGTTGTTTAAATTGTATTCAACTTCTGCGAAACCGTATTGAGAATATTTTGGATTTACAATTTCGTATCTAAATTTAGAAATACATTAATTCAGTTAAACTTTGAACTAAATTGTATTATCAATTCCAATTTTGCTATTTTCATTTGAATTTATATTTCAATTCTTTTCCTTACATAAACTCCCTTCAACAGCCTCCAAATTACAAATTAACTTTTACAAAATACAAATTTAGAGTTGTTACGGAGATGAAGTCATAAAAGTTTGTCAGACTATTAGAGATGAGCGGGCCGCCCGAAATACATCGGCCCGACCCGACCCGACCCGGCCCGATCGGGTTCGGGTCCGGGTTTTGAAAATTCATTCGGGCCGGGTCGGGTCGGGCTTTGAAAACAAAAATTCGGGCCGGCCCGACTTAGAAATACAAATTTAAAGTAAGCCAATAAAAGCCTATAAAGCATGAGACACTAACTTATTTTATTATTTTACTTCGCGTATAAGATTATTGCAAAGCTTTTATGCGTAGAAAATGATTTTTCATTAAATTTCTTATAGTAAAAAAAAGTCGGGTCACGTCGGGCCGATGATTTTTTCGGGTCGGGTTGGGTCGGGCCGCGAAGAGAAAAGTCTCGGGTCGGGTCGGGCTCGGGTTCAAAAAATTGGATCGGGCCGGGTCGGGTCGGGTATTGAAAAAACGTCGGCCCGCTCATCTCTACAGACTATACAGGTTTAGCGGGGTTGTGATTCTAAAAAAAAAGATTGAGATTGCTGTAAAGTTAAATTTGAAATTTTAATTTCAGAATGCCATTACCCGACCAATATTAGAAGAATTCGTTTTTTTCCGACTGCTTTAAATTCAATAGCCTTTGAGACCATAAGATTATAACTTTACGGACATTGTACAAAATCAACGATTGGCCATGAGTGTTGGAGAAATGTTCAATTAGGAGATTACGAAAATTTTAAGTTAATTCTCCATACAACGTAATCAGTCAATTTATAATTAAGAGTGAAAATCGCAATCTCCCTAAATTTTGTTCAATTATAATCAAAGTCAAACATTATCATCTCAGCCACGTTCAGACGTGCATGTAGTCAAACTGTTTGAACAACAGGATAGATTTTAAAATCAGAAACTATCCATCCCTCGTATATTATGACACTAAAAGTTGTGGCTTGTACAAACTCTGAAAAAATATATTCATTTTTGCAAATTAAAATGCATTCCAATTTTGTTGCACTTTTTTCGTTGGTTAAACTAAAAAAAAAACAGTTTTTCTGATTGGCGTGCTTGTTAGACAGTCCGACAATTTCACGTTGAACTCAAAAATAATTCCAATATTATTTTAAATATCAAAACCAAATTAAAGTGAAAGAAATTTTGTGACTCTTTTTCATCGCATTTTGCAAACCTGAAATTTGCAAAGGTAGGTGGACGTGGACAACATAAGATTTTAACCGAACAAAAAAAGTATTTTCGGATCCAGTAATTCAGTGCGGTTGTCGTTTCCGTATTTTCTGCATTCCGCAAGAAAATATCGGAGTCATTTGTCATGCCGTGTTATGCAGAACACAAACAATTGTAAATGGTTATGAAAAAGCTGGAATATGAGTTTCATGACACACATCAAAACTCACCAGATTAATCAGGAATTGTTCTCTATGTGTGCATAGAAATGCGGACGTACTTCATGTCAATAATCATGAGGTCTAGAGACCGCTACAGGTAGCAAATTTATCTTAGAAACCAACCTTTTATTAGCTAGATTCTTCTATGTGTTTCTTTGCTCTACAAAAAATTATTTCACTTGAAGTACTAGATTTATGCTAATCTGGTGCGTCATGTAAGATATGAGTGGACGGGCTGGCTACCCAAAGGTGGAACTTTGAGCGTTTTCTAATACTAATACCACCAACGGGAACACGTTTGTAATTGCGGTGCGGCTGTTTTAGAAGCTAGACGGGCGTGTGAGCGTTTCAACGAAAGGTATGGATTGTACGAATCGAGGAAAAAAAAATTAGGAAATTCGGATCAATTTCGAGCGAGTGACAGCTCTCCAAGTGGGCCATTTTTGAGCTACTCCAACGTACAGTGATCGATGATGATTTTGAGTTTTTCTTTGAGAAAAATGGATTTGTTTTTGGTGAAAGTTGAATGGGTTTTAGAGGTGAGTGGTGTGGTTGAATAGAAGTGAACACGGTGTACGCTTTTGTGTTTGAGTGACCACCCCCTCGATTTTTGTATCTTTGGCTGTGAAGCAGATAGAGAGTTCGTTTCTTCGGCAAAGTTGTTGGGTATTGAAAGAGTGGTTGTATGGAAGTGACCACAGTGTACGCTTTTAGGTAATAGTGACCACCCCCTCGATTTTTTTTAACTTTTTGTGTGAAGCAGATGTAAAGTTGGTTTCTTCGACAAAGTTGTTGGTTATCGAAAGAGTTGTCGTCTGAAAGTGACCACAGTGTCCGCTTTTGTGTGTGAGTGACCACCCCCTCGGTTTTTTTAACTTTTTGTGTGAAGCAGCTGGAAAGTTGGTTTCTTCGGCAAAGTTGTTGGTTATTGAAAGAGTTGTCGTCTGAAAGTGGCCACAGTGTCCGCTTTTGTGTGTGAGTGACCACCCCCTCGATTTTTGTAACTTTTTGTGTGAAGCAGATGGAAAGTTGGTTTCTTCGACAAAGTTATTTATTATCGAAAGAGTTGTCGTCTGAAAGTGACCACAGTGTACACTTTTGTGTGTGAGTGACCACCACCTCGATTTTTGTAACTTTTTGTGTGAAGCAGATGGAAAGTTGGTTTCTTCGGCAAAGTTGTTGTTAATTGAGAGAGTGTTTGTGCAGAAGTGACCACAGTGTACGCTTTTGTGTGTGAGTGACCACCCCCTAGATTTTTGTAACTTTTTGTGTGAATCAGATGGAAAGTTAGTTTCTTCGGCAAAGTTGTTCGGTATTGAAACAGTAGTTGTGGCGTGAGTTGTAGGAGGGTACGGGATTCACCAAAAATCGATGGTTTTGAGCAGAGAGTAACACGGGAAGAAGTGTTTAGTTCGAAAAGGTGTAAGAATGGGGATTGCGGGGGTCCAGGGGGCGGCAGCCCCCTGGCATGAAAAATAAATAATGAAAAGACGATATTAGGCGTTACAAAAGAAGAAGGTGATGTTTTGGACTAACTTTTCATAAGAATGTTTGAGCGGAGCGAAGCGATTTTCGTATAGCTCTTTAGCAGACTTAGAGTTGCTTTCGAATAGATGTTTGTCTGTAACAGGCTTTTTTCCGGAACAGGTGTTAGTCTCTAACAGGTGTCTGCCCGGTCTAGCTTGCTAGGATGCGACGTGGCACGAAGTGCCACAGGATGCAGACTAGTACTATATTATAACGACGAGATGTCTGTCTTTCTTTCTGTCTGTCTGTTTGTCCGCTATTTACCGTCAAAATGAAAGTTCAGAGCAAAAAAAAAAAAAAAAAAAACACTTTTTGATATGTTGTAGGGAATGGTCTGAAACGTGGAGAAAACGTGGAGAAAACGTGGTCCGGCGAAAAGTCTGTTCGGAGATAGTGAAGTTATGACTGTGGGGAGGTGGAAAATGGCAGAATCGATATAACTCGGTTATTTTGAGAGATGGAGCGTCGGTGGGGCAAGAAGAAATGTTCCATTTATTGCGGTGAACAAAGTTGCAGAAGAAAGTTTTTTTCTAACTTTTCATCGGGAGGTGGTAGAGTGGATTTTATGGGGTTTTTTGAGGGTCTGGAAAATGTTTTAAATTGTGGAGCGGCTGTTTTGGAAGGTGGTGAGGCGTGAGCGGGCTCAAATGAAAGGTATTGATGGTACGAAGCGAAGAAAAAAAACTGGAAAAAAATTGGATTCAATTTGTTGGAGTTAAGGTGGTAAGTAGGGTGTTTAACCACCAACGGGAACACGTTCGTAATTGCGGAGCGGCTGTTTTAGAAGCTAGACGGGCGTGTGAGGCTTTCAATGAAAGGTATGAATTGTGCGAATCGAGGAAAAAAAAATTTAGGAAATTCGGATCAATTTCGAGCGAGTGACAGCTCTTCAAGTGGGTCATTTCTGAGCTACTCCAACGTACAGTGATCGATGATGATTTTGAGTTTTTCTTTGGGTAAAATGGATTTGTTTTCGGGGAAAGTTGTATGGGTTTGAGGGGTGAGTGGTGTGGTTGAATAGAAGTGAACACGGTGTACGCTTTTATGTGTGAGTGACCACCCCCTCGATTTTTGTATCTTTGGCTGTGAAGCAGATGGAGAGTTCGTTTCTTCGGCAAAGTTGTTGTTAATTGAGAGAGTGGTTGTATGGAAGTGACCACAGTGTACGCTTTTGTGTGTGAGTGACCACCCCCTCGATTTTTGTAACTTTTTATGTGAAGCAGATGGAAGCTTCGTTTCTTCGGCAAAGTTGTTGGTTATCGAAAGAGTTGTCTACTGAAAGTGACCACAGTGTACGCTTTTAGGTAATAGTGACCACCCCCTCGATTTTTGCAACTTTTTGTGTGAAGCAGATGGAAAGTTGGTTTCTTCGGCAAAGTTGTTGGTTATCGAAAGAGTGGTTGTATGGAAGTGACCACAGTGTCCGCTTTTGTTTGTGAGTGACCACCCCCTCGATTTTTGTAACTTTTTATGTGAAGCAGATGGAGAGTTGGTTTCTTCGGCAAAGTTGTTGGTTATCGAAAGAGTTGTCTGCTGAAAGTGACCACAGTGTACACTTTTCTGTGTGAGTGACCACCCCCTCGATTTTTGTAACTTTTTATGTGAAGCAGATGGAAAGTTGGTTTCTTCGGCAAAGTTGTTGGTTCTTGAAAGAGTGGTTGTATGGAAGTGACCACAGTGTACGCTTTTAGGTAATAGTGACCGCCCCCTCGATTTTTGTAACTTTTTATGTGAAGCAGATGGAAAGTTGGTTTCTTCGGCAAAGTTATTGGTTATCGAAAGAGTTGTCGTTTGAAAGTGACCACAGTGTACGCTTTTGTGTGTGAGTGACCACCCCCTCGATTTTTGTATCTTTGGCTGTGAAGCAGATAGAGAGTTGGTTTCTTCGGCAAAGTTGTTGGGTATTGAAAGAGTGGTTGTATGGAAGTGACCACAGTGTACGCTTTTAGGTAATAGTGACCGCCCCCTCGATTTTTGTAACTTTTTGTATGAAGCAGATGGAAAGTTGGTTTCTTCGGCAAAGTTATTGGTTATCGAAAGAGTTGTCGTTTGAAAGTGACCACAGTGTACGCTTTTGTGTGTGAGTGACCACCCCCTCGATTTGTATAACTTTTGTAATGAAGCAAATGGAAAGTTGATTTCTTCGGCAAAGTTGTTCGGTATTGAAACAGTAGTTGTGGCATGAGTTGTAGAAGGGTACGGGATTCACTAAAAATTGATGGTTTTCAGCAGAGTGTAACACGGGAAGAGGTGTTTTGTTCGAAAAGGTGTAAGAGTGGTGATTGCGGGGGTCCAGGGGGCGGCAGCCCTTTGGCATGAAAAATATAAATAATGGAAAGACGATATTAGGCGTTACAAAAGAAGAAGGTGTTGTTGCGGGCTAAGTTAACTGTAAAAATGTGGGAGTGTCACACGGGAAGAGGTGTTTAGTTCGGAAAGGTGTAAGAGTGGTGATTGCGGGGACCAGGGGGCGGCAGCCCTTTGGCATGAAAAATATAAATAATGGAAAGACGATATTAGGCGTTACAAAAGAAGAAGGTGTTGTTGCGGGCTAAGTTAACTGTAAAAATGTGGGAGTGTCACACGGGAAGAGGTGTTTAGTTCGAAAAGGGGTAAGAGTGGTGATTGCGGGGGTCCAGGGGGCAGCAGCCCCCTGGCATGAAAAATAAATAATAAAAAGACGATATTAGGCGTTACAAAAGATGAAGGTGTTGTTGCGGGCTAAGTTAACTGTAAAAATGTGGGAGTGTCACACGGGATGAGGTGTTTTGCATGAAAAGGTGTATTATAGGAGATTGCGGGGGTCCAGGGGGCGGCAGCCCCCTGGCATGAAAAATAAATAATGAAAAGACGATATTAGGCATTACAAAAGAAGAAGGTGTTGCTTGGGGCTAACTTTTCATAAGAATGTTTGAGCGGAGCGAAGCTCCGCTGAAACCATTCGAATGCAGAGGGGTCGAAGACCCCGATCGTTGTAAATGTGGGGGTGCCCTTATGGGCACGGGATACACCTAGTACTATATTATAACGACGAGATGTCTGTCTTTCTTTGTGTCTGTCTGTTTGTCCGCTATTTACCGTCAAAATGAAAGTTCAGAGCAAAAAAAAAAAAAAAAAAAACACTTTTTGATATGTTGTAGGGAATGGTCTGAAACGTGGAGAAAACGTGGTCCGGTGAAAAGTCTGTTCGGAGATAGTGAAGTTATGACTGTGCGGAGGTGGAAAATGGCAGAATCGATATAACTCGGTCATTTTGAGAGATGGAGCGTCGGTGGGGGAAGAAGAAATGTTCCATTGATTGCGGTGAACAAAGTTGCAGAAGAAAGTTTTTTTCTAACTTTTCATCGGGAGGTGGTAGAGTGGATTTTATGGGTTTTTTTGAGGGTCTGGAAAATGTTTTAAATTGTGGAGCGGCTGTTTTGGAAGGTGGTGAGGCGTGAGCGGGCTCAAATGAAAGGTATTGATGGTACGAAGCGAAGAAAAAAAACTGGAAAAAAATTGGGGTCAATTTGTTGGAGTTAAGGTGGTAAGTAGGGTGTTTGCCCACCAACGGGAACACGTTTGTAATTGCGGCGCGGCTGTTTTAGAAGCTAGAGGGGCGTGTGAGAGTTTAAATAAAAGGTATGGATTGTACGAATCGAGGAAAAAAAAATTTAGGAAATTCGGATCAATTTCGAGCGAGTGACAGCCCTGTAAGTGGGTCATTTCTGAGCTACTCCAACGTACAGTGATCGGTGATGATTTTGAGTTTTTCTTTGAGAAAAATGGATTTGTTTTCGGGGAAAGTTGAATGAGTTGTAGAGGTGAGTGGTGTGGTTGAATAGAAGTGACCACAGTGTCCGCTTTTGTGTGTGAGTGACCACCCCCTCGATTTTTGTATCTTTGGCTGTGAAGCAGATAGAGAGTTCGTTTCTTCGGCAAAGTTGTTGGTTATTGAAAGAGTGGTTGTATGGAAGTGACCACAGTGTACGCTTTTAAGTAATAGTGACCACCCCCTCGATTTTTGTAACTTTTTGTGTGAAGCAGATGGAAAGTTTGTTTCTTCGGCAAAGTTGTTGGTTATCGAAAGAGTTGTCTACTGAAAGTGACCACAGTGTACACTTTTCTGTGTGAGTGACCACCCCCTCGATTTTTGTAACTTTTTATGTGAAGCAGATGGAAAGTTGGTTTCTTCGGCAAAGTGGTTGGTTCTTGAAAGAGTGGTTGTATGGAAGTGACCACAGTGTCCGCTTTTGTGTGTGAGTGACCAACCCCTCGATTTTTGTAACTTTTTATGTGAAGCAGATGGAAAGTTGGCTTCTTCGGCAAAGTTGTTGGGTATTGAAAGAGTGGTTGTATGGAAGTGACCACAATGTACTCTTTTGTGTTTGAGTGACCACCCCCTCGATTTTTGTATCTTTGGCTGTGAAGCAGATAGAGAGTTGGTTTCTTCGGCAAAGTTGTTGTTAATTGAGAGAGTTTGAAATTTAGGAAATTCGGATCAATTTCGAGCGAGTGACAGCTCTCCAAGTGGGCCATTTTTGAGCTACTCCAACGTACAGTGATCGATGATGATTTTGAGTTTTTCTTTGAGAAAAATGGATTTGTTTTTGGGGAAAGTTGTATGGGTTTGAGAGGTGAGTGGTGTGGTTGAATAGAAGTGACCACGGTGTACGCTTTTGTGTGTGAGTGACCACCCCCTCGATTTTTGTAACTTTTTATGTGAAGCAGATGGAAAGTTTGTTTCTTCGGCAAAGTTGTTGGTTATTGAAAATGTTGTTGTCTGAATGTGACCACAGTGTACGCTTTTGTGTGTGAGTGACCACCCCCTCGATTTTTGTAACTTTTTGTGTGAAGCAGATGGAAAGTTGGTTTCTTCGGCAAAGTTGTTGGGTATTGAAAGAGTGGTTGTATGGAAGTGACCACAGTGTACACTTTTGTGTGAGAGTGACCACCCCCTCGATTTTTGTAACTTTTTGTGTGAAGCAGATGGAAAGTTGGTTTCTTCGGCAAAGTTGTTGGGTATTGAAAGAGTGGTTGTATGGAAGTGACCACAGTGTACACTTTTGTGTGAGAGTGACCACCCCTCGATTTTTGTAACTTTTTGTGTGAAGCAGATGGAAAGTTGGTTTCTTCGGCAAAGTTGTTGGTTATTGAAAGAGTTGTTGTCTGAATGTGACCACAGTGTACGCTTTTGTGTGTGAGTGACCACCCCCTAGATTTTTGTAACTTTTTGTGTGAAGCAGATGGAAAGGTAGTTTCTTCGGCAAAGTTGTTCGGTATTGAAACAGTAGTTGTGGCATGAGTTGTAGAAGGGTACGGGATTCACCAAAAATTGATGGTTTTCAGTAGAGTATAACACGGGAAGAGGTGTTTTGTTCGAAAAGGTGTAAGAGTGGTGATTGCGGGGGTCCAGGGGGCGGCAGCCCCTTGGCATGAAAAATATAAATAATGGAAAGACGATATAAGGCGTTACAAAAGAAGAAGTTATTGTTTCGGGCTAACTTAACTGTAAAATTGTGGGAGTGTCACACGGAAAGAGGTGTTTAGTTCGAAAAGCTGTAAGAGTGGTGATTGCGGGGGTCCAGGGGGCGGCAGCCCCCTGGCATGAAAAATAAATAATGAAAAGACGATATTAGGCATTACAAAAGAAGAATGTGATGTTTTGGACTAACTTTTCATAAGAATGTTTGAGCTGAGCGAAGCGATTTTCGTATAGCTGTTTAGCAGACTTAGAGTTGCTTTCGAATAGATGTTTGTCTATAACAGGTGTTCGTCTCTAATTTCTCTGTTTGTCTGTAACAGGTGTTAGTCTCTAACAGGTGTCTGCCCGGTCTAGCTTGCTAGGATGCGACGTGGCACGAAGTGCCACAGGATGCAGACTAGTTTTGTTCTAGCGGCGTCATATGAACAGACGCCAAGGAATAATAGATTCTCCTGTCTGCTTCAAAGAATGTCGGCTTACAATTTCTGGGACTTTAATAAAGAAATAGCTATTTTGCTAACATGTGCCTAAATGGAAATTTTGCGCAATAGATGTAAAGATGTAACACATCCTATGGCATTGTATATCAACAAGATTTTATGTACAAGAGTGGAATCTTCATTTTTCTAAACGTCACTTCCAAACCGGAAATGAGCTTCAATAAATCTGAATCCATCAACGAGTAGGAATTCAAAAAAAAAAAAAAAAAAAAGATCGATGGATGTAGGAAAGTTCATTAATCAAAGCGCAAAAATTAAACTGATTTTACCATCAGAAAAAGAAAATTATCCGCCCACTCCGTCTACACTCTTCTCATTCTTTATAAAAATTTCAATCCACACACAAGAGAATGCCCAATCAAATATTGTATGTTTAGTTTAACTAATAAACTATTTTCAATTAATACGTTTATTAATAAATCAAGTTTTTATTCTATTTTCGTAACATGATCACAAATCGAAATATCCCGTTTGTGTCATCGTTTCGCTAAAAATAATAATGAATTTTTTTTTTTCCTTCGCGTCCTCTTCTTCTTCTTTTAATTTAAATTTCACTCACAACAAAACACTTTGCTTTAAATACGCCATTTTACACTTCTATAATTCTAAAATTGAAAATACGGAAAAGCAAGTCACACATGCGTGTTGCGATTAGCACGCTTATTTTCTCGTATATACATAAATTGTCGGTTACAGTTGTATATTCCATTGTGCTTTCGACTCCACTCTGTGTGTGGAATTTGTATCTATCGCTTTTTTTTTCTTCTTCAATTTTTCATTTATAATACGTAGTTTGTGGTGATATGACAAAATGCGTAATGGCTTTGTTGCGTATTGATAATTTGTTTAATTTTCGTATGAAGATATTTCGGACGTTTGTATTATAAATACATCATTGACGCTAAAATGAATGCGAACGTTGGAAGGTATTAAGTTATTAATTAAGGTTTTATTGTTTTGACAGCTAACAGTTGTTCATATCTCGGCACAAAACATTTTGAAGGGAAAAAAATACTTTCTCTGGTCGTTGTTATTTACATAATTGTGTTATTGTTGTTCCTGTTACAATAGCGATAGAAAATGTTTAGCACTTTTCGCCGGACTAGAGGACATACAAAACTTCTGATATGTGACATTGTATACTGGTCACATTATATCATTCGTGAAGACACACGGAGATCATTTTTCGTAGTATGTGAGATGCTACCGTTTGTACTTAATAGTTATTTACAAAAGTACGAAAAAAAGGTTGAAAAGCAGAGGTTTTGTGAGAATTTAGTTGATCCGAGGCGAAGCCGAGGTCAATAATCACACTAAAACGAGACTTTTGTATTTATCTCCAGGTATGAAAGGTTGATTTTACACGATGAGGGCGTCGAAAGTAGTGCTTGAAATATGAAAAGGAGGACCTAATTAAATTGATTTCACTTTTTTATGAAATATTGGTTGCTATGAGCTAGGGAATTAACCCGCTTTAACACTTAGAACGATTAAAATGAAACCCACATCATCTGCAATATTTTCTAGTAATGGCGATTTGTTTACTTCAAAAACCTTTTATTAACCTTTACGTGCCACGTGCGTAATGGTACTTTGAATGTATATGTATACTACCATCGAACCAACTCAATTTAAATTTTATAATTTAACTGGGACTGCATAAACTAAATGTGTAACCAACTACAGGCTTGCGTGTGTTCATTCAGAATATGCTTTGAAACCTTTAACCGTCCGTAATTCAAACAGGTACCATCAAGAAATTAAAGCAAACCATTGGGTATATCAAATTTTATTCAAATTGCTGGGATACTGGACACAATTTTTTCCCAATATCTAAATTATGGAGAGCATAATACCCATTGTCTGTTTGATTTTCTACACTTTAACAAATCGTAATCCTATTTCCGTTCGATTCCAATAGCCTTGACATTAAATTTTCTTATTATTTCCACCCCTAGCGTTGTTTAATTTAGATTTTTCCAGTAAGAGTTAATGATACTGGTAACCATTTCGGTGAAGCCAATGAATTTTTGATACATTCGTATACCCAAGCATGACCACACGCACATTCACTTTATTATTCTTCTGGCTGGTTCCGATATATAATAAAGTCGATATACTAAGAACATTATTAGATGATCGATGAATCAATTACCTCTGTATACACGCTTGCGGCCAGCAAATTTTGTCATTACTGCGCCCACGGCAGATATTCGATATTTACATTGCAAAGACATATGGAATTGCCTTTCGGCTCGATTATGCAATCCTCACGTTCTTCGGAATTTAGCTTGAACATTATATTGGTAGTTGGTTTAGCAGGGGGTGAAGCGACCTCTGAAGCTTACCCTGACAATTCGATTTTAAACTAAGGGACGTAACTCATTCATTCCATGATTTTCTCTTTCGCGCTGCAATGAACATTGTAGTCTGATAAATCCACACTCTAGCTGATGCTAATCGGCACCCAAAAATTACATGGGCACCCAGACATGTTTAAAAATGAAATTGAAGTCGCTCTATAACCAAAACAGACTTTGTTCTTGAATTTAAGTTCTCTTCAATTCATTATTTTTTAACGAATTGCACACCAAACGGAGGACAAGGAATTTATCTGAGTTGTGCGTAGGGTAACATTGGAGTATAAGCTTAAAGAGAAAAATCAATTGGTCATTTTACTTATGGTCGTTCAAACGTTTCAATCGACTAAAATAAAAGGAAAATATTTTTGATGACCTTGCATTGAGTAATAACATGTTCTTTCACTTACACCATCCACCCGGGCTATAATAGTATTACCTGCGAAAAGTCTACATTGAAGGCAAATCCTTAGTACACACACGAGAAAAGGAAAAAAAAACCGAAACAAAACAGGAAGAATTGCGAATAAATAAGCTCGTTTCAAGTTTCATAATAATTTAGTAGCCACACTCTGCGGCCTTCAAACATTAGCCATCAAAATTGTATTGGTTTCCATATGAATTATGTAAAATGAAATATTTGTAAAAATAGAATTAATCACGCATTTATATAGTACATGGATATATTGTATGCTATGTACTGGCGGTACAAGGATATTCAATAGGATAAATATAGGGTTTTAAGAAAAAAAAAGTGGCTCGTTTATTGTGTTCGTTTTACTATATATTTTCCATCGTCTTTTATTCGGGCCAGTATCTTTTATTATGTGAACATTTGTTGTTGGTGGTGGTGGTGGTGCGGTATAGCTTCACATTTATGACCATATAAGAGGCTAAGCAATGAAGAGCTTTGTCGGTAAATTATGTGTTATTTTTAATTCGAAGTTTGTCGCGACATTGAGCCATATATCGATTGCTGGCTATATTTAGATATAATTTTATGCCTTCCACCACCAATAACGCCTATAAAATGTCTACCAAAATAGTATATCGTCAGTTTTATGGAATCGTATGTCTTCAGTGATAATAATAGCATTTCGAATTGGTCGTAGCGGTTATTAGACATTATTTTATATTTCTCCTTTACTCGGGGCTATTGATTGCATAGACGAATTTTGTGAAAGTGTGTAGATGTACAACGAACATAAATTGATGGCTATTTGATAACACAACGACAATTACTATTACGAAAACTATTTACCATGTAAGCCATCTGTTCGAAATTGAAGTAAATTGAAGTGATTATCATTTGTAACGTCTCAGCATTAAATAATTTCTCTAAATGTATATTACCGTATTATCGTGGTGCAGGTGCTTCGGCTGGTGCTACATTTTTTTTTAAATTTCGTCCTATGTTCATTTTGTTACAAAAATGATATCTTTCCCATTGTAGTGATGGTGTTTTGCAGAGGCGACAACTTTGGTTTTGTCCAAGGAAGAAAGACATTTTTCTGAACCTCATCTGTCCAAAGTTAGAAATCTGTTCTTGTCGCTACTCTGCAATGAAGTGTTAAAATTATCCTCTAATTTCAGAAGTGTTGCTCCCAGAATATTTCCCATGATGTGAATTGCCTCCATCGTCTTTGTATAATCGGTGCCACTGGTATTTTGTAATGGGGTACATTTTTTGGTTGTTCAGAGCGTTACTAAATTTTTACAGAAATTGTCGTCTAGGTAAATTGTCGTCTTGTGGCGTCTCATTTTTTCACTTTAATTTGACACGAAACATTGTCTGAGAGAATCGAATAGGCTATAGACTACGCTCGATTTTTTATCTTTGAAAATTTTCCGATCGATTGTAGCAACACGACAATTCGAAGCAGTTACTCATAAGAAGACGTTAGTTAGACAGGAAAAAATTATAACGTCGTCTCCCTCTTTCCACAAATTTTATTGAATAGTTTTTAGTTGGCCGTTAATTCATTTTGACTGGACTGATCTACGTACCATCTATTTTTGGATTCTTATTAGGGTGTATTTCTTGAGAAAATGTCATGCATTTTTTACTCAACAATCAGCAACTTTTAAGAACATTTCAAGAAAGGTATGTCAAATGACCATTGTTTCAGACTCATATCAAATACAACCGATTCAATATCGACAACAACATGTTTTTGGTTTATGACTCCCATCTATACATATACACATAAATTACCTTTCTCATCAAAATCAATGAACCAATCAAACCTTCTTTGGCCAGGATATTCTATTTTCATCAATCATAAAAAAAGAAGAAGAACCAGACGACGCTATTCGAGTGTTTGTTCATATATATTCGATTTAGCTGGAAACAAATTCTTAGGCGAGCAATACAAAAATAACCAAATCCGACTTATTACCCAATTAGTTTGAACTTTTGCTTACAATAAATTTTTGAATATTCAAACTATGACTGACCCATTTCCATACTTGATAAGATGGTTCCTCCATTTAATTCTCCTAAACAATTACCAAACTTTTTATTTTATAAAAAAAAATGTTCAATGAAACTTTCACTTGAGACTTTTTTTGAATTCGCTCGTTCCTTTAACCCACAAATATATATTCAATGCGTAACATGTATCGGTAACATTTTCTAGGTAAGTTAGATCATAGATCACTCAACAATTCATAGTCTATTGCAATCCTAAAATCGTCGTTTAATATTTGATTCGGAACTTTCTGGTCTCTTTGAGTCACAGATCTCTTGGAGTCACAGATCTCTTGGAGTCAGGGATCTCTTGTAGTCACAGATCTCTTGGAGTCACAGATCTCTTGGAGTCACAGATTTCTTGAAGTCAAAGATCTCTTGGAGTCACAGATCTCTTGTAGTCACAGATCTCTTGTAGTCACAGATCTCTTGTAGTCACAGATCTCTTGGAGTCACAGATCTCTTTAGGAGTCTTCACTCTCTAGTAGTCGCACCTCTCTAGGAGTAGTTAAAAAATTCAAAACAGTTATCAACTCTTTACTTTTGAAGGATTCTATGTCTTGGGGAATCATCTATTCTGCACAAATATATTTGAAAGAAACTCCACTTTTACCTGCGATATGTGATACGACTGCCATTGAAATTGTTACTAAAACGGCTGCACAACGAAATCTAGCAAAATAATAAAATTCTTTCCATGGTGCGTTCAAAATGTTCACGAAGCGAACACATTCATAACTACAACTCGTCCGCTCTATACACACCAGTTTCGATGGTTTTATTTTGCATCGTTCAGAATTAAATTACGTTATCATTTAATAAAATGTGTATTCGTTTAACAGTCATAATAGAAAACAGTTTTATCAAGATGATGTCCATTTTCCATTGACTCCAGAATATTACTATACTTTACACAATTTGAATAAATTAATAAAGTTGTTTTTATTTGCGTTCATATCGCATTTTATAGAGTGTACGTACGTACTACACACAAATATATACAATAGAATTTGAAATTCATTGGGATTTTCCATATATAATGTTACTTCGTCTCTCAAAGTTCATGCGTTTAAAATAATATCAAGCTATAAGAGAGCTATAGACATGGTTTATTTCGTGAATTGTGAATCATTGCTGTTTAAAATAGCAATATAAGAAAGACACGACACACTCATACATTGTGCTTACTGGAGGACCATTTAAATTTACAATGAGAACAATGAGTACTGAGTTCTGAACTGTCGCTCAATAAATGAATATGATTAAAATTGAAATATTTCTTTTCTGTTGCAGATATGGCTCGGGACACGGCTGTAGGCCGTGAGCATGTCTTAATTGTTCCATCTGGTCTAACCCTGGATGTTGGCTCGGCTCAACAAGCGGGAATGGCCCAGAATGACATTAATCAACAAATATTAGAGGTAAGAAATATATCCTATAATCGTCACACGTCTACTGTATCCTGTATCGTCACCTCATATTTAAGAGTTCATTACAAATCGGTTTACGTTTCCACTATTCCCTTTTCTTTGCTGCAATTTTTCGTTAGACACGTCAGTACTAGACAGTGATTGATGCAAAATCTATTACTTCATCCAGTATCATTCCATCTGTAAGGTGCTGTTCATAAAAGACATTCGTTCTTTTTTGCAAGGTTTTACGGTCATGTTTTTCCTATACCTATAAATTATGATCAAAAATTATCGGGGGATTTCCTTCGATTTGATGTTCACGTTTAACGGTCAGTGGCAACGTGTCGGACGTCATTTGGTGTGTTTAATTACTGTCGGTATTTGTTTGCATAATTTGTGTTAAAATTGCCGTGTGCGGTGTAGCGAATGCAAATATTGAACGTATGATTTTGAGCAAAATTTGTTTTTCGTATGTTACCGAACATATTTTATGTGTGACGAGAGTTGCACCTAGTCATTATTGACTGATTCAACAACAAACAAATAACGATATTGACGTGTCACAAAATCTAATAAGTTCATGGTATCGTTGGTGTAGCTAGTAAAAAAAAATACAAGAGAGAAGCCCGTTTTACAGTTTGACGAAGAACAAGAATAAATTTTCGCCGTTTCATACCTTCTTAATCTAGCTCATTCCACATTTTAGGACTGACAACATTTTTGTTAACTTGATTTTGGCTTAATTATCGACCGGAAGTCTATTCTGAGTGCAAAAGGTTTTTCTTAGATTCGAAATAATTTTTTTGTCGGTTTCAATTGTCTTCCAAGATCTTTAGTCGATTTGACTTGCAAGGATTTACTTTATTTGTTTAAGATTTTCAACGAATTTAAACTGTCACAGACGGCAAGCATTATGATCTATTACTTCATTTGATTAAAGATTTTCGTAGATTGATTTCAGAAATCTGTTACTTCATTTGTTTTTAACATGCTTTCTGCTATATAAGACCTTATTAGTCAGAGGTTGTCGTTTATTATTGCTGTCGTTGTCTGTAACAGATGACAACAGGTTAAGAATTTTACCACATATGTTCTGCGAAAATTCATTGTTCACAGGGCCGCAAAAGAAAAATTTACTTTCGCCGCACTTAAGTGGTAAAATAAACTAGTACAAGTACAGTTACCAAATCTCGCCATTCACAATTGAATACGTTTATTGCAACAAAATGAAAGAAAATTTGATTAAAAGAAAAAAAGCCAAATTTTCACAAAATATCCCCTGACCCCTGTACAAACATCGGCATTTTACAGATGAAATTTTTTTCATCTTATCAAATAAATTAACTGTGCTATGCTTTGATGTCTATGTCCATCAGACACAAAGTCTACTGCTATCATAAACTGTACCAGTAAATGTCCAGGCGATTTTAATTTTGGCATGAATCAAATTAAAAAATTGGAAAAAGATCAGACTTTTCCGACTAATTGACTTTTTCACTGAGTGCAGTAAATAAATTGATATTTGAATTGGACAAAAATGTGACTGCCCTCCAATTAAAAATTAATAAATTCGATTCCATCGTGAAAAAAATCGGTTTCATATTCGCTGTTGTAGGTAACTTACTGTTAAAGGTTGGAAAAGTATCGGTTGGTTGGGTAACATTTTTACGATAAAATAGATGGACACACTAAGAAAGACTTGCCTTTCTTCATTTGAAATAGGGTGATTAAGTTGTTGAAATGGTTAAAGTATCATCTACAGATTTTACATTACAATGTTACTCCCCTCTAACTACTACACTGTATGCTTTTGGCTAAGCACCTCCCTAATCGTGCTTTCTGTTTTCAAATTTCAAGATCATTAAAGTGTAACATTAAAGAATACACACTCGCTTCCCTCTGTTCGTTACCACGTCTTTCAATCAAAAAAAACTTGTGATTTTCGGCATCATAGAAACAACGAAGGTCCATACGATACGATATGTATCAATACAACAACTCAATAGGCTACTTCGCGAGGGAATAAACGCACTCACTTGCTGTGGGGATAAACAAAAAACATAACCGCACATACGCAATTTTCCAAACAATAATGTTTTGTTTTTACGATATTATGTGCAGGAAATTCATTAGAAATGTAAATAAATAGTGAAAATTATGAAATACTGTGAAAATAAGCCTTGTCATCGAGATTTCAGCCGAAAAAAAAAAGATTCATTTTTGGTTTGGAATGACAAACATCCGATACGAAATCGCCAACAAAAACAGAACATGACAAAGGTCACCGAAAACTTGACGACACGACTTATTTTTACAATATTTCATAATTTTCACTATTTATTTACATTTCTGATGAATTTCTTGCACAAAATATCGTAAGAACAAAACAATATTGTTCGGAAAATTCGGTATGTGCGGTTATGTTTTTTGTTTATCCCCACAGCAAGTGAGTGCGTTTATTCCCTCGCGATGTAGCCTATAGCGCAGTGTGTAAGTCGAGACTTCACATTAAATTATTGAATTGCCAGTCGTGGGTTCGAAACTCAACCGCAACACAAATAATTCGCTTCATCAGGTTGTTGTCCACAACAATGACATCTGATTGAATCGGTTATTAGGTTGCGTCTTGGATTTTGTCTCTTTGTGTTACATGTGATTGTTCATTGGTAATGTTATTCAGTCGTTTAGGCGAAAAGCCCGCGTGTTGTCTTAAGAAAAAATTGAAACAGATGACTGGAATTCATAAGTTTGTCTCAATTATCCAAAATCTCTTTTTAAGTTCGATAAGTGTCTCGATAGTTAAATACACTATAAATTAACGATGAATAATGGATCTACAAATGTAAAGGTAGATGTCTATCCATTTAGAATTTCCAGAAAGTTTACACTGTACAAGACAGTGTACAAGATTTTATCATCAAAATAGGAATCGAATTTACTAGGCAGTTTTCCCACATTTTCTTAAAATTTCTCAACCATTTGTTTTGGAAAAATTTGGGAAAATCTAGGAAAATGTAACAAAATGTATTCACTGAAATAGACCATGTGAGAATGTTGTACTACATACGACCAATCACCACATTATACAGCTAATAATAATCAATCGAAAACGCCATTTGCCTGCGACCTAAGTTCACTTGGACGAATCGCTACTGACTCTGCTCAGCAAACGCATCCGATTTCTGGTCAAAAACCAACTTCTTTTTCGTCCGTTCCGCTGTCAAGATTGAAACATCACATAAGACAAATAAAATCCTTGAACACTTTTTGTTTGGCATTTGATTAAGTAATAAATGAGGCATTACTGTTTTATAAGAAATGTATAACATTCATTCAACGGTATATTCCTCACCTACACACAATCCTTCCTTATACTTCGTAATAGCTGTATTTTGCGTGTTAGTAAACAAGTCCGATTTATATATAAGTGAAAAAAAAAATGAAAACTATATATACACCCGTATACCCACTCTTCAAGTGTATTTTTGTCTCAGTGTAATTGCGCACAAAAATATTATTTTTTTAACACAATTTCCGGTACCAATTTAGATCATCTTTAATACCAAGAATCAGGTTTTTTTGATGAATGTTTACACAATCATCATCGTTTTCATACCACACCACAGCGTAATCCGTAACATTGTTTTTCTCCTCTAGGAAAAGACAAACTATTTTTGTCTATTTGAAACTATAATTTGCTTGAATGCAAATAAAATCTAAAAATTTAGAAGAAAACAAAATTGACAGCAAAAAATGTTCTCATTCATTTTGTTCGGACGGGTTCATTTTATGAATGACTTGAAAATCAAAACAAAATTTGAATCATTCATACTTTGCGAATCACGGTTGGAAAAAATGCACATAACACTGTAAGTGTCTATCCACACGATATTCGGCATTTTCGAAATCCCCCTACGGCCTGATCCGCATTTTTTCAAAGCTTAAAACATATGTGGTGTGCCACACTTGACAAGAGTATGGAGTGGACATCCTTTATAGATGGACACTCAAGCTCAATTGAAATGGAAAAGCTGGTCCTACACAATTCGTTAATTGTCACGAAAGTTGTACGTTTTGACGTGTCGTGCAACACGGACAGTTACATTCCGAATCACATTTGACGAACTTAGTCGAAATGTCCATTTTTGCTTAATGAAAAAAGTTAACTTCGACAAAATGTTGTGATTTGTCATACTACTGGAGCTGGAATTGTAAAGACATTGAGCCATTAGGACCATTAAAAGATAAGCTTGAAAAACTGTATGAAGCATCTACGGATGGTCATAGCTTAAACAATTTCAATTATATGACAACAATTACTATCGGTCTTTAAAATCTAATTGTCCGCAAAACCGCAAACAAGCTCAGGAACTTACCATTCGGTTTCTAAATTTAGCTTTTCAAAAGCTCAATTGCCTGTAAACGAAGACACATCCCACAATAAATTAGAATATTTTTGGATTAATATCAATTCCTGCTGTATACAAACGTACAATATTGTATAGTATACATGCTAGTACTAGTGTTATGGAATGTTTCTAAACAAAATTATTCATTCATGTAAATGTAAATTATTTTTTTGAAGCTATAGAGATATATACAATGCACATATAGCATAATCCATCCAACGAAAGCGCGCATTTTATCGCGTATAGAAAAAAAAATTCGTTTAAATTCCCAACAAACACTCCTTTTGATTTTGAGTCTGTACGACTGTATGAGTACGCAGTATAAACACGTTATATTATCAATTCTTTTTTTTTCGTTCGTGTTGTTGTGTATGTACATGTACTAACTTTGCATTCACACACCGAACCGAAACAAAAATAAACTCCAAGGTTTTCTATTTTTACATTCAACTTTAAATGGATAAACAACAGTGTGAGACGAGGAGGAAAAATTTCTAGATAACGATTTATAAAACGGGCGGCTTTTTTTATATTCAAAACTATTTATAAACATATTTTTAATATCGTACATCAAGTGAGGTTATGCGCTTGATAAAATGTATAATGGAAAAGAGCTCTGCGAATTGAATTGTTGATATCGAAAAACGGGAACCGAAACACATGAATCTGAACGAACGCAAATTTTGTTTTTTTTTTGTTGGGCCAAGTTGAATTTAACTTAACATGTAGAAAGTGGCTGTAAAACCCATGTACATTACAAACCCATTTGACCGATTGAGCTGGTCTAGCTGGCATAATACGTGTTAAACGCCTGAACTTTTGTAATTAAATTAAATTTGCGTTTCAAACATCTGTCGATTTATTCGACTAGGGTGCGGAAGGTAATCAAAATTCCAGATCATAAGAATTGTTCTGTTCGTTCCAATTTTTTTTTTACAAAAAGAATCAGATTTTAATTAATTAATTTGAAGAACGAATCATGGCACTGTATACCATCCGCCACCGGTTCGAAAACATTTCGGTACATTTTGTGGTATTGTTGGTAATGAGCTGAAAGGTACTACAGGTGTATTGCACAGTATTGACTATGGGAATTCAACCTAACAAAAACGAAAAAATCTGCTAGTCGGTTTACCACAAAATTGTGTTCGAAGTTCGTTGTTGTAGATTTAAAATGTGTCGATCCGATCACCATTCAATTTTACAACAGCAACAACAAAAACAACAACAAAAAGAAGCGAACGAAAAAGTTGTATTTCAATTGAGCGAATAAGAAGAAGACGAAAAAAGCTGAATGTTTTAGACGTATTACGTTCGATGTCAATAAACACCTGACAGCGTATTATATGATGAAGGCGTTTCACGGTGAGCTTCAAAAAAATTTTATTCGATCTCTCGTGGACATGAAATGTTTTTAGTGGTTTTTGTAGAGGGAGGCGACACCACGAGTAAGAATACAAGTGTTACAGATTTATAAATAAAAAAAACTTCTTCCAATGGTTTATTCGGGGAAATTGTGCCCATAATGCAAGCGGCGTTGTGTCTTTGTATTTCCATTGACATTCTTTGTATTAGAAAGAATTTTGATCTTTTATCTTCAACTCTTGTAGTTTATGGCCGATTTTGTGTACGAACTTTAATGCTTCTTCATTCCACGGGCCCATAGTTTCAACAGCGAAGGCTAACAGAATATAATTGTTAGAAGACAAAAGTTCGGAATAATGTTTGTGCTTCTGAGATGCTGCATAATCTGCAAGTCGTCTAGCCTTTGTAGATGTTTTTGATAAATATGAGTCTGCGAAAGTGTCAACACAGGTTGCATCCCAAACGAGTGGAAAGAAGATTTTTGACTCGAAATAGATTTTTTTATAAATCGCACCCATGAGCAAATTGCACTATCTCGAGTCAAAAATAAACAAATCCTGGTTGTATTTTCATTAGTTTCGTATGCTATGAAACCAGTGGTCCATTCTAAGCTAATTCTGCAACATTTTAGTTGTTTCCACTACAAAATGAGACATTGCTAGAAGAAAATTTGATGGTCACTTAGGTCTAACAACAAAGATTTTATCAGAATGAGATCCAGGCTCACATCCTTCGACCTTCATTAACCCCTTAAATTATGTAAATTAACTAAAAACACTTTTTGAGAAAATAGAAATAATCCACGTATGATACATCCGTTAAAATTCACAGCGACCTAGTTGAATGACTTTGCTTCATAAAAAATGTTTGTTGGTAGTCATGAATGTCATGATTGGTATCGCTGTAAACCTTAGACCTCAGGCTAAACAGCAACTATATTTTTATGATCAAACAAGTCACCAGTAGAGTTCAAAATGTCTTCGAAGCTTCCCGTAGGTCCCAAAAATCGATCTAATTAAAAATTTTCGCATCGAAATATTTTCTTGCTATGTTATTCTTACTCGTGGTGCCCGCCCTCCGCAAAAACCATTAAAAACATTTCATGTCCACGAGAGGTCAAATAATTTTTTTTTAAGCTCACCGTGGTTTATTTGGCAAAACTGAAGATGACATAAGCTAAGTAATAGGAATATTGTAACTTTTAACCACACCTAGAATTTCGCTGAATAAAACCTACGAGAAAATTATGATTTAAAAATACATTTTTCGTCGACAATTTCGTTCTTGAACTTGAATTATTGGTTGCACTAGTGTATCGCTACGAGACTAGACACAATTTCTCAACGTAGACATATTTTAGAAAATAATATCTCGCTACTTTTGTACACCAGGATTTTATTGCGATGAAAAGAATTGTTTTTATTGAAATTTTATTGAAGTGAGACAGTTTATTCGATATGGGTAGAAACTAGACGTTCGACAATCAGAAATTAGATGCTCAACAGTCATCTTCTTCTTGAATGAAAATTTGTTCTTCTCTGGTTTTCTCTTTACATTCTTCTGTTCCTTTTTCCAAATTGAAATTTGATTTTCAATTTTTGAGGGAAATGGTAGAATGCAATTTTATGTGAAATATGAGAGGTCGAAGGATACAGTAATGAGCCTGGAGAAAGGCTTTATAAATTTTCGCGAATTTTTTTCTTCTTCTTCTTCTTCTTTCATTTAAAATTATGCAAAATCACCAACAGCTGGTTGGGAAACCACATTACTACCAAAATAAATGTCAGCATCGTCAAGTTCTAATAATAAAATGTTTTAAACCTGTACGTTGGAAGTGAATTTTTTGGCAACGTCTCCTTGTATTAGATCTTTTTTTTTTCTGTATATATGTCTTTTTGCTATCTTGAGTCTTGACAGCCAGCGTGGGTACAAATGAATTGTTTTAGAATTTGTTTCTTGTTTTATAACGTACACCTCATTTTTTATATATATTTATAACATTCAAACGTACAGTGATGACATGTGAAATTAAAAAAGCGAACACGCGCAAAATTTTTAAAATACATTTTTTTTAGTTTCTGAATAAATTGTAATGGAATGTATTTGGAACACCTGGGAGCTAATGTACCGTGCATTTGTCGATAATTGCTTACAGTGACATGATGTCTGTTAATGTTATTTTATGGTTGTAGTCCGTTAATGGCTTTGTGATTACGAAATCGACGAATCGACGAATAAGATATCGAATAAGTCATCTTTCTTGCCGTTACCGCCTGATGTTTAGACCCGTACGAAGTACTGGGGTCTTATAGGTTTACGCATACGTTTGTAACACGTCGAATTGGACTCCCTGAGTAAGGGGAAACCTATTGTGGTTGTCTAGAGATGCCAAATCAGCGAAAAAAAAAATGTCCGTCTGTCCGTCTGTCTGTCTGCACAGTAAAACGCATCCGATTTTGAAAATTCTTTTTTTTCCTGTTTGGTAATGTCAAAAGACAGGCTAAGTTTGAAGATGAGTGATTTTGGATCGACCCCTCCCGAGCTGTGGCCCAATAAGTGCTTTACGGTTTTTCGAAGATACCTCCGGACATTTAAACGTTAAACTTGTAAGTGATACGTCAAATAAAAGGTATTTACAATACCGATCGACAAAAAAAAAGTTTATGGAAATCGAATGACCGACTCGTGAGTTAGACCCCTTGGTGTGGAACAGGCACAGGGCGGCAAGCAGTTTTTGCTTGTAGGTCGGCCACATTTGAACATATTTCGTCTGTTTTAGCTTTATTAGATAGGTATTGACCGTACCAATCAGGGAAAAAAAATTATGAAATTATGTTCTCCGGAGCGTGAGCTAGGTCTCTTGGAGTGAGCTCTTATCTGGCTACTCGGAAGTACAGTGAACGTGGTGTATTTTGACAATATCTCGAGTAAATTTTGACCGAATTTCATGAATTTTTTTTTGTTTGAAAGGTATTAACGAATGTAAAGCGTCGGTACTATTTCCGGTCTCCTAACAAAATGGCTGCCGGCGGCCATATTGAATTTTAGTAAAATAGAAATATCTTGGGAAAAATGATACTTAGAGAGTTTCTGTTAACATGGAAATAATTTGTTATGTTTGTGGGGTTTCAGGGATTCCATATACGGACATCTATATATACCTATATACAGCTATATTGAGCTATATACAGGCATATAGAGCTATATAATAGCATATATTTATCTGTGAAATGTTTATTTATAGTGAAATATAGTTAAATATAGCGGTATATAGCTGTTTAAATAGGAATTTATGAAATTTGTCTTCGTACGGGGCTGTCTATATTGCCTCCGGCAATTTAGTTGTATATGATAACAAGGCAAAGAGTGGATAATGTAAGTGATTTTAAAGGGAGAATAGTTTTTCAGCAGAGAAGAAAATGAAGTAAGAGAAATGAAGAGTTTCACATTAAAGGCTTTTGATACGAATAGGTGTTTCGTACGGGTCGGCGTTAGCTATGTTTTTCTTATTGTTTTAAAGTCTAATTTCGTATGAAGGTTGGTAGATTTAGTAGTATCAAAACAGAGTAATTCATTATAAATGGCCGTACCATTCTAATAAACACGATAAAAGGTAGAGACAGAACTTAAATGTCTAGTATCTATTTCGATCTCGGTTGGAACCAATGGATTTAGTATTTCAACTTTACCGCATTAGTGCGAGAAAGAATGATAGAGGCTCTAGTGCGATTGAAATAGAATTGATTTTTTTTGGAACTAGAATTTAATCCCTCAGGTCATGTAGGAAGTATTTTTTTTCATTTAACTGAAGTGTGAAAATTTAGCTGATAAGATTTGAGTCCGGAGCCATTGAGTTCTTAATCCCGTACGAGTTTATTTTGAACAGTTGATACAGAGACAAAAAAATCGCCGTGCGATAAAATACGTTTTTGAATCCTTAAAAAATCGAAATAGACCTAAAATTTTAATCCTAAATTTGTGGCTGTGTATGACAATAATAAGACTCTTAAATAAACTAAAACGAAGAGACAATAGTATAATAGTATAAAATGGATTGAAAACCCGAAAAATATTTTCCAAAGTCCTAATGAAATCTTCTTTTGTTTACAGTTAAAAAAGGAACAGGAAATGCAGAAGCAATTGCTGTGGCACAATTTCCAGGAAAAAAACAAACAATTAGAAATGCAGCACAAAATCCAACTGGAACATAAATATCAAGTAAGAGCGCGACGTGTTCAGTTTTTTCAACACACTTTCGTTTTCGGGTTAAAATTTGTTTTTTTCATTTCACTTTCCATCGTTTTTCGGGGTTCTTACTCTTTCTAATTTCTCGCATAATGCATGGTTCATAGAAACTGTCAGCTGTAGTTTTTTCCCGTCAAATCACAACCAAATAAACACAAAAAACATGAGTTTAAATAAAAATTCCTGAGATCGGGTTTTAGCTCGGTGTTTCTATGTTACATTAATCTACACACATTTACTTAGGACTGTAGGTGGCCAGTCATGCAAGAAGAACACAATAGGATTCATTCTCCTTTTGCAAATATCAAACTGACCACGATAGAACACAAAAATTTGTTACTTCATTTGCTTAAAACAATGACTAGGATTTGATACAAAATCTGTTTGGAGTGACCTTGACCTTATTTCCTCCACCCAGAATGCCTTGCAAAATGGCATTTTGCTGATGACAATTCGGGGGCGAGAAATAGAACATTTCTCCCCCGAATTATCACCTTTTGCTTTCACAAATTTTATAACAAATTGATGTTGAGGAAAATCGTTCATCACACCTCGCGCATATGAAATCACACCTCTGGAAGAAAATGGGAAATTCCAACTCGAGTGATCCGTAATTCCATTTCCCTCTGGCCGTAAAACCTCGCTTTTTTGTCGCAAATCCTTGCCCTTGTTGGAATTTTCGATTTTCTCCTTTCGGTAGTGACTTTCCATTTTTATTTCGAGTTTTGTAATGTACATGCTTACATCCTAAGCCCATTCTCTTATTTTCCCCAGTGATGCAATAGATCATTTTCCAACCTAAAGAACTCCGAAGCATGTCAATATGTGTTATTGCATTCATATGTCAAAGCTTATTATTGTTGTCATTTTCGACAACCGAAAGCTTAAGGCAGATTTTTTGCATATAGCAAAAAACTGCATAATTGAACCACTGATTCAATTAACGCACAGTATGTGGTTATGTTGCGTGAAATTTTAAATATTTACCAAACAATAAACCAACACTAACTTCTATCTGCACGCACATACAGTACATACAATCTCGTCCATAAAAAAACTTACCGATTTTCCTCTTTTCAATTTTCCGATAATTTTTCTTTCCTTTTTTGTTGTTGTTGTGTTTTCGTATATTTGGCACTTCCAGTCAAATATCTTTTTCTTTTTTTATTACTTTTGTTTTCTTGGTTGGTTTTTGTTCTGTCACATATATCCTTTTTAAAAATTATCTGTAGTTTGCGGCCCTTTCAAATGGCGTATTCCAGGAACTACGTGAGCAACGAATCGCTGTCGAAGAACAACAGCAACGGGAGCGAAGAGAGCGTGAAGCCGCATTACGGCGAAAGGAAAACACTAGTGCCAATGCCAGTTCCGAGGTGAAGCAAAAATTACAAGTGAGTGTCGACGCGTTACAAAACGGATTTGATTTCTCTTTATTGGTTACTTTCAATTATGAAAATTGGTCGAAATCTTTTTTTTTCGCAGAATTTTCTAATGAACAAAAAACAAAATGCTTCAAATGGCATCAACTCATCGTCCACGTACAGAAATTGGTATGGGTAAATAGATGACAAAATCAAAGAAATTGAAAAAGAAAACTTTCACTAACATTCCATATTGTTTCTGAACAGGGGTGTCGTCAAGAGCTCATCAGGAGAGTCCCTACCGGCTGGATCTGTGTCTAGTTCACATCCATACAAAATACCTCAACCACCATCATCAATATCGAAATATGACTCTGATTTTCCATTGCGAAAGACAGGTTTGTTGACATGTTTGCGAACGTTGTTCTGTGTTTTCTTTTTTTTATTAGGTAGCCAACGCTCTTTAAAAAGTATTCTGTTTTGCATCCATTTTACCTCTGTTTTGCCTTCGTTTAGAAAAATAAAAGTGTCTCGGTTTACTTGACAGTTCGAACTCTCGAAGTTATTTTTTTTTTTCGTTGAAGTTCATTTTCGTTCACTAAATTTTACCAAAACTAGCAACATGTTCTTTCATAGTTTTTTAGTTTATTATTATTAATTATTTCGTTCAAATTTAAAAAATAAATGGTGATAATAGTTTCAATCAATTAAAATTAAAATATGAATTAAATTTGATAATAAACACTTTTTTGGTGTCAAATTAGGTGTTTATAAAACGGTTCATTCGTTTATGTCCTTGACATTTAAAATTTTTGTGTTTTTTGCAATAAAATTTTATTTTCACTTAAAATCTTCTATAAAAATATAATTTGACACTGATATGCATTATTGTCTAAAATCGTGTTCTACAAACACAACCATTATCTCTTCATTCAAAATAAAAGTATTTATTATCAGATTTAATTCATAATTTAATTTTAATTGGTTGAAACTATTATCGCCATTAATTTTTTAAATTTGAACGAAATACAGTGAACGACATCTCAAATGTCTCACTGTCATTTTTTTCAGAGAATGTCATTGTGAATTTGCAATGACACAATAAAATTCTCAGAAAAATTTGACAGTGAGACATTTGAGATGTCGTTCACTGTAATTGATAAACGAAAAAACTGTGAAAAACATGTTGCTAGTTTTGGTAACATTTAGTGAACGAAAATGAATTTCAACGGAGAAAAAGTGATTTCGAAAGTTTGAACCGTCAAGTAAATGGAGACAAAATGAATCGAGTTCAATTTTATTTTTCTAAACGAAGACGAAACGGAGACAAAACGGAATTCTTTTTCAAGAGCGCTAGCACCTTCAGTTTCACAAAATTTTCATTTTTTTTTTTTTTTTTTTGACGTGTTTTCTTACCTTTTATGCGCATGTTTAGAATTTGTTTTTTTTTTTTTGAATGGAATTCCACATTAATTTATTAAACTTAAAAATTCTAATCGAAGTGGATTTACTAAAAAAAATGCTTTTTGAACGGTCGAGTGAAGTCTGTCATTCCCGAGGACTCTAAATCGATCTACATGACGTCCAGAAAAGTCTTTTTTTCTTTCAAATTTATCAAATAAACGGCCGAAACATGTGGGCTTAATTTCAGGAATTTTTTTTGGTAGAATTTTCGGAATTTTTCAAGAATTTCGGGATTTTCTATAGAAAAGGGCACTGGGTGGATAGACGAAAAAACTAAACCTAACGAAATGACTCGAGCCAAAAAAGAGAGAATTATCGAAACTTTTGATGTATGTATTGAACGACGGCTGCTTAATCTGTTCGCTTATTATGTATAACTCTGAGTGAGATGATCCCTAGACATGGAGATTGACTTGTACAGTGTACAATGTACACGTCTTAGTGTGAACAATATTAAATTCTGAGAGGTAGAATCTCTATGCAAAATAATTACACAAAAAGTGAAATTCAGGGACGAAGGTATTGTGATGCAATTCGGACACCATACAATGCTATATATTCAAGTATAATACACAATCCTCTCCAATATTATAAAAATTTATTATTCAAATACTCAGACAAATAGAGACCGTCAGAATACCAAGATCGAACAAAATAATTGAGGAAAGTCGTTGTTATTGATTGCCCTAAACAAAACGCTTCAACGAACATTTTTACCTGGAATTTTTAACCGAAGCGTTTCTATTTTTAAAAGTGCGTTACTCAATTTCCGTGTCCATTAAAATTATTTATTTTTTGTTTTCGGCATGGTCATTCTCAATGCTATAATCTCCCAAACAGCCACCTCAGCAGTACACCTGTTCAGGTTAATGAATTTATGTAAAAGTTGATTGTGACTTACTGTACACACAACCACTGATGACCGTTCAATGCGTACAGCACAATTAATGTTTTAAATGCGCAAAACATATCTGTAAGCGATGGAGGTTTGAATCAAAAGAATAGAGTTTTACAAGTGATTCATATCGAGTGAAGGTTTCGACTGTTTGGTTTAGGGTTACACGGGCGTTTCTTGAAATGATTTAAAAGAACTATAGGCCTGGATATGGAGACAAATAGGATTTGTTTACGTACGGACGAACAATATTTTTTTGATATTTAATACATCGCCGACGGTTTTGAATATAGTACCCACGCGGGCGACTAGTATAACTTCGACTTATTGGCGCAGTTGTTGAAAATTTTGTTTGCTTCATTGAATGTAAAAAATTAACAGAAATTCAACTCCTCTCCAAAAACATAAACAAAAAAAAATTAAACAAAGCAAAGAAAAACAGTGTAGCGACTGGGTCCATCCATACAATATCAAAGTTTGTCATTAATTTAATTAATTTTATTTTTCTTTTGACTTTTGTTCATCCTTTTCAAATTAAAAGCAAGAAAAAAATGAAAAGAAAAAGGGTAAATTCTCTATCTATCTCTCTCTCTCTCTCCATCTCCGATGAATAGCATCCGAGCCAAATTTGCTGAAGATCCGTTTGAAACAAAGTGTAATTGAACGTAAGGCTCGTATTGGTCCGGCGGCTGCAAGGAGACAAGAGCGATTACTGCAGGCAGCACATAGGCGTCAACAAAAGCACCAAAATTCGTTGACAAGTAAGTCAATACCGGAATTATACTCTTTGATCCTATCAAGTGTTTTGTGCGCGAAAGAGATATTTCTGATCAAAATAAGTTAATTGAAACAAAAAAAACCGCGACAGTGGCGCTAAATTTCATTATTGTTTGAACTAACCTATGAGATTAAACAAAAATGAAAGGAGTTCGAGCTATTCAATGTTAATAAAAAAAAGTTTTTTTTTTGAATAACAACTAATTCAAATTAACCAAAACGCCTGTGAATGATTTGATATCAATATTAGAATGCCATTCGTTATATTTATGTGGTGAAATGATGGATGCAATGGTTGTCGACAAACTAATTACTATTTATTTATTTTTTCCGTCGGATAGATTGTGGCAACACTCCCGACTCTAGTCCCAATTCTCCACCAGCTATCGCTGGCAGTAGAGGTTCACCAACCAGTGCACCGATTCAAGAAGAAAATGAAGATCCGAATTACCAAGGTGGCCGCGGTAGTATCAACGATTTGTCCTTGTACACATCTCCATCGATGCCGAATATATCACTGGGACGACCGCATTTACCAAACGCTCACAATGCCAGCAATTATGTAAATTTACAAAATGTCTGGGAGCTTTCTATTGACTGATCAGTTTTCACCAAATTTTCAGCCGCTTTTACCTGCTCTACGAGCACCATCTCAAACCATAGTCAATCCATCAGTTATTGCGTCCGGATCGTCAAATGTCCCATTTTATGGTGGCATACCGATGGAACATTCGGACATGCCACCACAGGCCCACGCTACCGTTCTTCATTTAGCGCATCTGGCCAATCTGGGCATTCATCAAATGCAAATGTACAGTCAACCGATTACCGACGTTCAAGTCGCTCATGCCCGTCTCAACAAACAAGGTCATCGTCCATTGGGACGTACGCAATCGGCACCGTTGCCACTCGGTCATCCCATGTTAACAGGCACATCAGGTATTAGTATAGGCCAAACTCATTACGAAAACAGCGAAGCCGAACGGCAAGCATATGAACAGCAACATATGTTGCTGACGCAAAAGATCCGACAGACTGTTTTGACACGAAGTGGCGCTAGCAGTCGTGAACAAATACTCAAAGAAGAAGACGATTCCGGTGAAGTGATCGATCTTACCGATAAGAAGCAACCACCGAAGCCGGTTTTAACCAGTAGCGTGATAACATCATCATCGTCTCAAAGCATACCTGAAGATCGTATCAGAGATCAAGAATATTTGCAGCAGCAGCGGGAGTTATTGATCAGACAATCGATGCAGGTAATTAATCGGTAAAGAAACTTTGTTGTTAATTTCTTGTTTGCGTTATACAGCGGCTTGTATACGGGGAGGTGTTGGTCAGAAGAAGCTATAGCTTGTCATTCACAATGAATTTATTTCAATGTTGCGCTTTTACCTTTCTCATTTTATCACAAAAAACGGTTGGAATGCCAATTTTAACCAAATTTCCGTTTCTCTTTCCGCATTCCACAGCTAGCGATAGACGATCCCTTTGCACGTGGTCTAATTCGTCCATTATCTCGAACATTATCCAGTCCACTGGTTCATCTTGGACCAGCACAATGTGTTATACCAGACAACGGCGACAATACACCTCCCGTAAATCTAAGCTTATCATATCGACGAAATGTGACTGAAAGTCCACATAAAGTCACAACTGGCCTGGCCTTCGATAACTTAATGCTGAAACATGCATGCACTTGCGGTGACAATACCTCACATCCGGAACACAGCGGACGATTGCAAAGTGTATGGGCTCGATTGGTCGAAACTGGCCTAGCTAGTCGATGCGATCGGTTGAGATCACGTAAGGCAACGCAAGAAGAACTTCAAACGGTGCACACCGAAGAGCATTCCATTTTGTTCGGATCGAATCAATTGAATCGACAAAAGTTGGAAACGGGACGACACAATTTCGTACGTCTGGCGTGTGGTGGAGTTGGAGTTGGGGATTCTGACACTACATGGAATGAACATCATACAGCTGCTGCAGCTCGAATGGCTGCCGGTTGTGTTATTGATCTAGCATTTAAAACGGCAAAGGGTGATGTGAAAAATGGATTCGCTGTGGTTCGTCCGCCAGGACATCACGCTGAACCAGATCTGTCGATGGGATTCTGTTTCTTCAATTCGGTGGCTATTGCAGCTAAATTGCTGCGCCAACGTTTACCCGAGATTCAGCGGATTCTGATTGTTGATTGGGATATTCATCATGGAAATGGTACGCAGCAAGTGTTCTACGACGATCCCTCAGTTTTGTATTTATCGGTGCATCGTCACGACGATGGTCACTTTTTTCCGGGAACTGGTGGACCTACGGAGTGTGGATCTGGTCTGGGTTTGGGTTACAATGTGAACATCTCATGGTCGGGCGGATTAGACCCACCACTTGGCGATGCTGAATATTTAGCTGCATTCCGTACAATTGTTTTACCCATTGCTAAGGAGTACAATCCAGACATTGTGCTTGTATCAGCTGGATTCGATGCAGCCGCCGGACATACAACGAATCTGGGTGGCTATGTTGTGTCCCCTGCTTGTTTCGGACATTTGACTAGAGAATTGATGCAATTGGCTGACGGTAAAGTTGTGTTAGCCTTGGAGGGTGGCTATGATTTGCCAGCAATCTGCGATTCAGCACAGGAATGTGTACGAGCTCTGCTGGGCGACGATCCAGCTCCAATATTTGAATCTGAATTATCTCGATGTCCAACACAAAATGCATTGAATACGTTGCAGAAGACCATTGCCATTCAGGTTAGTTTATCGGCAGGGTGGTTTTTTGTTATTGATTTTCTCATTCGAACGATTTTTATAGATGTCACATTGGCCATGCGTTAAGCGATTAGCTCACACGGCTGGGCTATCGGCAATGCAAGCACTCAAAAGTGAACGGGAAGAATCTGAGACAGTGACAGCAATGGCAAGTCTTTCAATGCAGAATCCCAACAGGTAAATATTTGATTTTTTTACTCGATCAAGATTTTATGCAACCGTTCTCTCGCTCACCGTCCCTTGTTAATTACGTTGGTTGTCGCCAAGAATTCTCTTCAAATTTGATTGATTTCGCAAATGATTTTTACTCTCTTCTTTGTCTCAGAAAATCGCAAATATCAGTAGAAGAATCGGAGGAACCAATGGAACAAGACGAAGTTAAGTAAAACCGTTAAAAAACCGTTAAAAAACCGACGAGACAACGTTCATGAGTAAACAAACATTTTGTAACCAATACGAGCTTTACGGATCTCAAATTGTGATGGTTGCCGTTCAGAATCATTCTTCTGCTATATCGAGAAATGTTTTCCGTTTTTAAATATATTTTATCGAAAAAAAATCAAATAAAATTTGGAAAAAAACAGGGACGCATTTTAAAAAAACAAAACAAAAAAAAAATTGTAAAACCTTCACTATAATTTTGTTAACCTCCTTTTCCCGATGTTACGTTGAGAAACAATGTTATGTGGTAATAATTTTTGTGCTTCCATTATGGCTCTGCATATAATTTAAACAAAGATAATGAACAACGGAATTCAAAAAAGAATTTAGCCCCCCCCCCCCCCCCCCCCCCCGAGTGATGATGCGAACAAGTATCCCGTTTTTGCCATTTCAGTTCATCGATTGGTCCATTTTGTTATTAAAAAATCAATTGCTGACCACCGTACCCAATACCTATTTGTACATAGGTATCAAAGATGGATCGATATTTAATGTTTCCGTGCATCAACGGTGGGCCAGCATTCTCAGGGCACATTTTCGTGGAATTGATTCTTGAAATTTCTCGAATTCCTGAAAATAGGCCCTGATTAATCTAGTGAGACCGAGTTAGGTCTTATAAACCGAAAACAACGAAGTTAAACAGACGCGCCAGTATTAGTCTCAAATTGTATCAAAATGACCGTTAATTGGTGCACTGATGCGTATATTTGACATGTATATTTGTTCGCTTCAGACCTATCGTGTAGTGCAAATGACTTACGTGTAGCGTAAATGACTTATGTGTAGCGTCACTGACTTACATGTAGCGAAAATGACTTATGTGTAGCGTCAATGACTTACGTGTAGCGTAAATGACTTACATGTAGCTTAAATGACTGAAGTGTAGCGCAAGTGACTTACTGTTAGCGTAAATGACTTACGTGTTGGTGTAGCGTAACTTACTTATGTGTAGCGTAGATGACTTATACGAAGCGTAAATGTCCAACTTGTATCGTAAATGCCTTACGTAGAACGTAAATGACTTATGTTTAGCGTAAATGACTTACGTGTAGCGTAGATGACTTACATGAAGCGTAAATGTACGACGTGTAGCGTAAATGACTTACGTAAAGCGTAAATAACTTAAGTGTAGCGTAAACACGTTGAAGAACAACTGCAGTAATTAGATTCATTACACATTGGACCCGATGCCAAACTTCCTCCTAGCTACCTGTTTCAAAATGCAAAACCATTTTTCACAGTTTGGTGAGATTCTTTTTTGAATTTTGTTTACATAGAAAAGAAGGTCAAGTTTTCTGTTCGGATGTTCGAGAATTTTCTGCTGGAAATATTTTCGTGGCCGTCCAAATTTGTTTTTGTTGCAGAATAAAATCAGAATTTTGAAAATTTCAAAGGAAAATAAAATTAAAAAAAAAATTATCAAAAAATGAAATAAAGTGAAAAGTGATTTGCTCAAAGCTTTATGATAAAAAGAAGAAGATAAAGAAAACGATTTTAACTTTCGAATTTGTTTTTTTTTAAATCAATAAATTAAACATTTAATGGGGATATGAGATAAAAGAACATATATTTTATGTATTTGCTGGGACAAGGACAATTTGTCAATTTATTTTATTAAGTCAAAAAGAAAGAAATTATTTTATGGAATGAATTTGTCTTGGCAAAGAATTATTGTTGTATTAAACTTAAAAAAAACAAATAAATAAAAATGGAAAATAAAGACAAAAATCACAAAAAAATAATAAATTTTTAAAAATAAAAAAGAGTTAATGTTGAGTGACCTTAATGTATACCATCGAAACTAAAATTTAATTTGGTAACAAAAGTGAATCGACCTAATTGTTGCTAATATGAAGAAGAAGAAGAAGAAGGAGATGATAAAATAGAAAATAGAAAATCGTTTGTATTATTTATTTACAATTTGTGGATATTTGTGGTATAACATGTTGTCTACAACATATTTTAAACAAGAAAAATAGTTGCTGGTGCCGGTCACCATTTAGAATTTCTCTTTTTCTCTTTGTTTCTTTTTGTTTTCAGACCAGAATTTCCTTCACAATGGGAAAATTATACAAAAAAAGAAGAAGATTTAAACATCAATAATTGTAGCTAGTCAATGAATATATTCCGTTGCAACAATTTTCCTTTTCTTTTTCTTATTTTTTTTTTGTAATTTTAAATGTTAAAAATATTTGAACAAAATCAAATAATAAATAAAAGAAAAGAAAACCGTAGATATCAATGATTGCTGTAATAATTAAATGTGTTTAATGCTGTGTTAAAGAAAGAAAAGGAAAAAAAATAATAAAAAAAACGCAAAAAGTCTAAATTTAAGTAAAAAAAAATTAAATATTTTTAACAATTGTTGTGCGTGTGATACAAACTAGAAAAAAAAAGAAACAAACAAAAAATCAACTCTACCGAAATCATTAAATTGAATTTAAACTCACATAAAAAATATAAAAAATCAACAGAATGATCAATGATCAATTACTATCATTTTGTGTCAAGTATGATCATAATCAATGATTATATTTAGAAACAACAGGAAATTTTTGGTTCCAAAAAAAGGAATTAAGTCAAAAAAAATCTTGACGACCTGCCACACTTTATATTCGAATTGAAAGCATCGGACCATTGGGAAATTTAGGTTAATATTTTCGTGAACTTCTCGAACCCGTCTGGTTCGAAGTTCGAAGTTTCTTGAAAAATTTCTCGAATTTCTCGAAAAGTATGTTCAACAAAATCTTTTCTCAAAAATAGGCTCCGCTGTTTACTCCCAACTCTGTTCGCCGATCTTCCCGATTATTTTATTGTGACATTTAATGGCTACCAATTTTTGCTGGTTAAATCCTTCTTCTATTTATCGGAGAGCTTAAATCTCCCACTAACAGATTTTGCAAAGTCCGAAAAATTGGGTTGGGGATTGGGTAATATATTACCATAAATCGTGGTCCATAATCATCAGGGAGGAGCTAGCAAATTTTCTGACCTGTTGATCTGTTGAATTTAAGAAGGTTTTGAGCCGAGTGGAAGGTACAAAAGTCAAAAAATTTCAAATTTAACCTTTTGATATTGGTCGCGATGACCGCTCATAGGTGAATCCGCTCAAATCATGAACAAACGGCAATGTTTTACCAATCTTACAATTAAAGTGATCGTACAGCACCGATTCATCGGGCAATAATGACAATAATAAAAAGTGCGAGAAGTCGGTGCGATTGTACATCGGACCGTTTTAAATTCTTAAATAAATCAATTAAATCAACAAAACTCTAACTTGATTTCATCGATTCTCATTCTTCATCCGATTCCGCAGATACTCTACTCAAGTATTTCATTCGAATCGACCTTCTAACTTCCTTGTATTAGCGTGGCAGGTCTAACACTCCGTCAATAGAGTAATATAGTAAACAATACAAATAATTTCATCTTCAATCGTTTACAATTTTCGTAGAATTTATTTAAAACGTAAAACCAGAATCATATAATGAGAAAGAATTGTTTTCATAGAGCCCGTCATTTAATAGAATCAAAAAAAAAAATTTTCATTCAGTTCGAGCTTTCCAAATTGTAAGTCTGCATGCAAGACCCATATACTCAATCTGCACCAGTTGCCATTCATATTCATGTAATTTCGTCAAATCGCTGGGGCATTAACGCAAGAAATGTCGGTTATTTCTACTGTTTGGTATTTGAACCGAAATAAAACTGCAATCATGCACTAAAGGTCAATGGAAATTTACAATTCACTGGACACACAGAGCGCAACCTTTTCATCATCTTTGGCATATACAGTTTTCTTAACACAAATCAAAACTAACTCGCAATTCATTTGGTTCCAGACCAAACTTGCAAGTTTCTTGTCGGAAAAAAGAGAATTCAATTTGGAGAAGAAACTTACAAGTTCGATTTTGGTTAGGCCACCTTAACGGATTCATATTTTCACTAGCAACGCGTGTTTCACTTTACTATGAATACACATTACACATTTCTACTTCGGTCTGTGGCTTAGTTACTGAATAAAATATTTAAAAACTCTTCGAAAAGCACCTTTCCCAACACATGCGTAGTGTCATCACGCCCTCTCCCTTCATACTGTGACGTAATTTGTGCAATCATCATCTTGATCTTATTGCATTAAAGCTAAAAGCCAATTTTAGGGTCACTATTTCGCGTTTCAAACGAATCCGTAATCTTGTACAGATGGTCGTCTGTTGTCGACATTAATGCCAGCAATAAGCAAAGATGCGGTTTTAGCAGAATTTATATTAAAACAAACAAAGTAAAAGATTTTTGTATCGAAAATTCGATAAAAATAAGTCCAAGACTCGATAATTAAATAAATACTGGTGATACTGGTGATACTGGCGCCGTCTGTGAATAGTTCGTCAATTTCGATTGAACATGAGCGCGTCGAGGCTTTATGAGACCCGATCCGACCGAACCAAATTTTTTGATGCCCTAGAACCCTACCCGAATTGAATTCATAAACACCGAGAAATTGAAACACGATAAAAATTGGATTCGAATTGCGGATAGCAGGGTGTTGTATGACGTACTGCTTTAGGTTACGAACAATTTTAATTCTTAAATCTTAATTATTATTAAAGACAACCCGACGCGACCCAACAAAAGTGAATTGAAAACCAATGATTCGGGTTGGGACGGGGTTTTCTTCCGGGTTCGTGTCCGCTCATCTCTAATTTAGATCAACCAATTAGTTTCGACATTTTGTAGATCGTTTGACGTATTTTTGTTTCATTTTTAGATTAAACCAGAATATTATTTCGAAAATGTTCCGTTTAAATTGCTTAGAAACAACATTTTGTGTTTGCATAAAACAATAAACAAAATGACATAAACGACAGTTAACTTATTTGCTGCATAGAAATTATTAACAAAAAAACAAACAAACAAACAATGGTAAACTTATAATAAAAAATAAAAGTGAAAACAAAGATATATTTCTATAAAAAATAAATAAAAACAAGCAAAGCAAGCATTTATAAAAGTAATCATCTAAAAACAGATAGATAAAAAAAAGTGCAAGTGATTACCAATTCGAAAAGTTACGCCATTGGTTCGACCATAATTATTATTATTTTCTGTACGTTCACATCTGCGTATAAACTTGTTGCGTAACTTTTCATTTGATTATGGGAAAATATTGAAGTGATCATCCTAAGAATCATTTCTTTTTTTAATACATCGGATTTCAAGTTTAAAATCTCCTTTGTAGATTTAGATGCCTAATGCTCAAAACAAACGAGGCATTCAAAACGTGTTTTGGTCCTATTTTTCATGACGAAATTTTCGAAACTGTCAAATGAAGTTAGAACTTTTTCTATTCAAAATCGCGATTGCTGCATCTGTCAATGAAAACTATGACCAAAACACGTTTTCAATGCCTCGTTTGTTTTGAGCATAAAGTATAGTTTCCACTTAAAAAGAGAACTCCGTTTAGCCTCCGTTTACATGACAGTTGTAAAATAGAACAAAAGAACTGTCACGCAAACGGAGTGAAAATTGAGTTTATTTCAATTTTTTACTCCGTTTACTTGACAGTTCCTTTGTTCTATTTTAATTTTACAACTGTCATGTAAACGGAGGCTAAACGGAGTGCTCTTTTTAAGTGGAAACTATACTTAAGCCAGCTCACCATTCGGTCAACTGTCACTTTGGTCCTGGTTTCACTTAGAAAAGTAACGCAGTTAAAAGGCACGGCCACTTAGTTGATATTGTAGCCTACATTCGTGCGTTTCGATGATTTCTTTCAAAAATGTGCAACCTTTATTTCCAGCAGAAGCCTGTTAGATTTTTTAAAAGCCAATTCATTTCTGCTGGAAATAAAGGTCGTACTTTTGTGAAAAAGGATTTTTGTAAAAAGATATCATCGAAAATAAAATACGAAATGTAGACTACAATTTTAGCTAAGTACCGATGTCTATTAACAAAAAAGCTCTGATCAGATGGACATTTTTTATTATGGTTTTTTTAGCCAAAGTTTAGATCTTGGAGGGAACATAATTTTGTTTTCTTCGAATAATGAGTACTTGTCTGATAGGTATGACGGAGAAACCTATTTTGGGATGATCACTTTAATGAGATCCCTTCGTTGATCACTTGTAATCAACTATAAAAAACAAGAAAATAAATTTTTATAATAAAAAAGAAAAGAACTAAAAATAGAAGAAGAAGAAGAGGAAGATGAAAAGTGTTATACGAATAAATATAAATTAATTTTAGTGTTAAAAAGAATTATTATTAAAAAATGGAAGAAAACTATAGATGAAAATATATTATATATTCTCTGAATCTCTTAGAAATATTTATACATATTATTTTTACAGCATAAAACATACATAAAATAAAATGAAAAAAAAACTAAGTAAAAATTATAAAATTGTGTAAAGATAATGTTGAAAGTGTTTAAAGAAAAAACCAGAATTATACGAAAAGAAAATACAATAAAAATGAGAAAAAGTTTTATTTTTTACATATTTAAGATAATGTTTTAAAACAAAGCTAAAAATTGTGTTAATCTTATTAATTAATTTTTAAAAAACTGAAAACTAAAATTAACAAAAGGAGAAAAAAATAGAAAAACGAAGAAGTACATGGAGAAGAGCTTTAATTTTCGTGAGTTGTCTTGTGAAACTTTGCTTAACCTTTTTTTTGTGTAGAGATTTCATTCGAATACCATTTCAAAGACTAGACCGATGACTGCTACCGCTAAAATGAAGTTCATCATTCGTGATGTGAATTCCATTTTCGATGAGTTATTACCAGGGATTATTTTTGGAAACTTTTATTCGGAAAAATTCCATAAATTCTAGGAAATTTCTGAAATACATTTTAGAATGTTTTCCACAATTTTTCAAGTTTTTCAGAATTACAATTCACACAAATAAACCCGGGTTATTACAGACATAAAAACAATACTAATAGCAGACATCCTTTCCCTAAAAAAACCTTTAAAAAATTAAGTTCAAGAATTTTTTGCCTCTAAGAACGGCGAGCAATTTGTGCTAATTTTTCCGTATTGGATGTCTGTACAGTATCAATGGGAAATAGATTATGTCAACGCTCAAATATGTACTAAAATATTCAACGTAGTCCTAATTTCACTCTTACAAAGTTTCTGTAAAGGAAAATACAATTTGCGGGCACCTGTAAATGGCGATCTTAATTACCGTCTAGCTATTCATAGACGCTTACAAATAGTCAGGTGATCAGGGTACCAAAGTACATGCCACATTAATGTAATACCCGTTGTCCTAACTGAGACCGACGAGAGAGTTAGCAACAATGATCTATAAATCTGTGAGAAAAATTATGGAATCAGCGCAGCGAGAAGGGAATTCGCTGAACACATGACCTTTTTTTCGAAAATTTTCAAGAATTTCAAGAATACAAATAAGGGACTATACGTGAGAGCATACTCCGTACTTCGGAGTATTCGCTTCGAACTGTCATTTACTTGGCAAAAGATTTTTGATTTTTGAGTTCATGAAAAGTAACACAAAAATTTGAGACTTTTCTTTGTGGGTCAATGTTTTTCCTGGCTTAATGTGAACCAACATTTTCTTCCAGTTTTTTGTTGTTTTCATTGCATATATGCAAAAAGTAATGCGGATAAAATATACCGAATTTGAAAATTGACCAACAAGAGTTGTCTTCGTTTCACCGTGACACCTTCACGTTAGAAATTTTTTTTGGTGTTATATAACCTTGACTGCAAATAAAACAAAACATCCATCGTTTTAACGATCTTAAGCTCATTTTAAATGCAAAAAAAATCGTATGCAGATTGGAGGAGCTTTTATTTGCATACTTGTCAACATACACTCACAGAATTTTGAAAACCGACACATTTTCTGTTTTGTGGTTTACTGGTTTTTGTGAATTTTGCATGTATTTTTATATGGAGAGATCAGACATTCAAGTAAAACTCAGAAACAGAAGATGTGTCGGTTTTAAAAATTCCGTGCGTGTAATGAATAAAACAAAAAGCCTGAATAGATCATTGTTACAGCAGCTGTGCAAAATATAAAAAGAAAATGTCGAAGACGAAGTCCAATGGAAATAAGACCATTGGATACTTGAAATATAATTATCGCGTGCATAAAAGCCAGGACATCTTTAAAAGAGAGTTTTGATCTCTATGCATTTTTTTATTAGAAAAAGTTTATAAAACTCAAAACGAAAATTAAAAGAAAAAAATTAATTATGAGAAGAAAAGCTATAAGCTTTTCAAATCTAAAAGATTTTCAAAGCTAAAAGCTGAAAGCTTTTCAAAGCTATAAACTTTTTAAAACTTAAAGCTTTTCAAAGCTAAAAAACTTATCAAAGCTTAGATTGTCTTAATTTCAATAGCCTCATTTAAAAAAAACGATCCTCATGCGTTTTTCTTTACCTAAATGAACCGTTACACCGTTACAATTATTGTTTTTTAATTATTATTTTTTTCAACTGTACATAATGAAAATATTATTATTTAAATGTTGCCTAGAATATAAATTATATATGAAAAAAGGAAGGAAAAAAAACTAATTTTTACACTACTGACACATTCCAAAATGACATTAATTTTTTAATTAATATTTTATTAAAATCGCATATGTAACAAGAAAAAAAAAACAAAACTAAAACAAAAAAAAAACTAAAAACAATAAAGAAGGGAAAATGATGTTGTAATTTATTGAAAGCAAATGGTTCTTTTTATTTTTCATTTTATATATCTCGTTAAGTTTACACATAAAATAAAGTTTTTAAATTTAATTTAATACAAACAAAAACAACAGAAAAATAGAAAAACATTTTTTTATACCTAAGTTAAATGAAATCATCTTTTTTTTATAAAAATTAAAAAAAATATATATTTATATTTCTTCGCTGTTAAAAAAGAAAAGAAAATCTATGTTGACCTTTTTATGATGTGACAGAATAGAATTTTTGTTGTATAATCGAACAATTGGTAAAAAAAAGTCATTGGAAGTTGACAAAATTGAAAACATTATATGAACACAGAGACACAGATGGTAAAAAACAAGAAAACTAAATTTAATAAAAAAATGAAAATTACTATTAGAGGCTTTGTTTGTTAGTAACAACAAAATATATTAAATATTATAAAATAAAATTGAAGTTTTTCTCTTCAAATCATACTCGCACGTTATTAAGCGGGCGCGACGCAAGTCTGATAAACCGAAATAGTAAATTATGCCACTGAGTAATAATATATATTACACACTTGTCACGAAGAAGTCGAGACTGTTAGTGACAAGTGTGTACTCTATTTTACTATGCTGGTGCATGTAATAAGGCTATTACATGTATAGGCAATAGCTTTTACATCACTCGCATAGTAAAACGTTATACTACACACGGGAAATAAAGTGATATCTCGTATCATGATGAGTAAAAGTACCTCGGGCTACCGCCCTCGGATACTTTTTCTCATCTGGATACGAGATATCACTTTACTTCCCTTGCATAGTAATGTACTATTATCACATAAGCGAAAACGAGACAACAACATAGACCTGAAGTGAAATTTTTGAATTATTCTTCTAGTTACGTAATTTTCCGTAATCCGGACACCGCGCGCATGTGATAAAAGCTTTTTTTGGCACTAGATGTATAGATTGTCACTCGAGGCTGTAGACCGAGTGTGACAGTGCACATCTAGTGCCTAATTTTTTTATAAGCCGAGAAAAATTTCACTTTGCTGTTAATAACAGACGTACTTTAAAATATCCTTTACTCTCGCCAAAACACCATATTGCATTTGTGACCTTGCCTTTAAAAAGTTTTCTAGAGCTTTAATCTTCGTTTTTGTTCTTCTGAATATTCAAAAATTTTCAACCAAAAGAAGCTCAAAGCTCTCAAAAGCTTAACGCGGCCGTGCAACCCACAGAAATAATTCAATTCCTGACGACATTTTTGGAAATTTGTATTGAGATGGAAGTGTGTAGCGCGCAGGCAAGATAATCAAAAATTACTCTAGACTGCTGCGAATAAAATCATCCAAACGAATCTCATATTTGGACTGTGTTATACTCACATCAATTGCTACAGTGGAAAGCACTTCATAACGTAATTCCACCGTTTGCATATGAGGACAGCCCAAATTTGTATGATGGAAATTGAGTTGTCAAATAGTCGGTGGCCTCGAAGAGAAAAACCAAATTGGCTGTTAAACAGTATCCGAGAGAATCAGAAGCCTTTTTGGGGTTCCATTGTGACAAGAAAATATTTCTTTGAATCCATGAAGCATTTTTCTCAAAATGGCATATTGAAACTTGAATGGTTGGTTATTTTGTGAATGTGTACTGCAGTGGGGTGTATCAGATTTTAGTCAAATAGATTTCTAAAGTAAACCAAAGGGAAGTTTCTTCGGAATCTAATTCTGCTAATTCGGTTCATTCAAGTGAATTTTAACATGATAGGCAGGACGGACAAGAAAACCGCAAAGTTCTATTTTTAAATATTTAAAAGAAAGTTTGAACATCAAAAACACTTCATTACAATTATGGGAATGCAGAGCCTATTTTGAGGAGTTTAATTCTTAAAAATTCCTAAATTTGCAAATTAAAAAAGGCCATGGTTCAATGCGGTGCTCTTGATATTCACATCTTAAATGTTTTTAGAAACCCCATGACTCTTTCCAATGTTATCTTCGTGAACTCCTCGTTTTGTATTTCTTCCTAAAATTCTCGCCAAAGTTTTCTCTCTAACAAAACCTGTAACGATTAATTATGAAATCAAACTAATCAGAAATTTAAAAAAAGTCGACAAACGTGTTTTTACATTGAGTCTAGTTCTACTACTCAACCGTTAGAAGTAGTACGTTTCCAAAAGCCCTTCATAGATGTCATCAGTCGTTCTATTTTTCTGAACGATATAACACTAAATTTCAAATTCATGTCCGTTAAACAAATTCCACACAGTGGTTTCTCTCTCGCACTCGCATCTCGCATCCCAGTTTCAGTGGATGTAATATACCGATTAGATATGACCACAGCTCTCCTTGGTTCGATTGTATTCCACTCTGTCAAATTTCGTTTGTAGCGGACGCACCTATCACAAACAAACAGAGCAATGGATGGGGAGATAATATTGCTCATTGACGATGATAAGAAAATGTTTTCAACATATATGAGTGTCCACAACATCTACAGTTAGTCGAACGTTCCTTTGTTGTCTTATATAAACTGTCACTATTAAACTATTGACCCATACGACAATTCTTATCAATTTGAAAAGGGAAAACAGAACAACAAATCATTGATCACTCTAAATAATATTCGCATCAGATCCCCACTCATTTAATATATAGAAGGTTCGTCGAAGATATGTTGATAAAAAAAAGAAACAAGTTAGAATCTACGCTGTATGATGAATGAATATCGAAATTAATTTTTCTCATTTAGTTTAGTGTAGAGGCTTCCAGTGTGTTGATCTACGTCTTCTATTTAAAAAAAATTAACTGAACAATTAAAAAAAAAACGGAAAAATAAACTTCGTAATTTACAGTTTCATTGAAATTGAAAATTCGCATTTTTTTATCGAGTTGTGGCGGCTAACACAGCCATTATTTATGTGTAATAAAAATTAAGTGTTCGTGTTACATCAACAAATTGATTGATAATTTCAATTCGTGCTCAATACTTATATTCGATTTGCATAGCAGTACATGCCATTTCGTCATAATATATCAACAGCCTTAGCTATTATATTTCAACGCAGATAAATTGTTGTTCAGAAATCAGACCAGGTGATAACATATTCGTTACTGTTGCTAATTCATGTTTGAGATAATCATTATTATATACCCGTGTGGGCACGATCTTTTCGTAGGATTTTTGTCTTTTACGTATACAACGAAGACTCTCATACACCAATTTATTGATGGTCTACATTGGAAAGCTGAGAGTCCTCTTTAGAAATAAATGAAATATTTGCGATTTCGACAGAAAATTAATTTTTTGTATTTTTGCGAATATTAGATGAGACATCTGGAGATAGATAACGTAATGCTAAAATCTCCATTATCAAGACCTCACCTTCCCTTGTCACGCAGAATGTATTGGACTTTAAAAAAATGGTATGGACTATCGCGCCAGCCGTAGAGTCCCCTCTTGCGCTGCGCAATTGATGACCAGCCTTTATATAATTTTTGGTACTAATAAATGTTGACCAGTCCTACTCCTTAGCGAACAAAGAATTGGAGTCAAAAATCTTTCGTTAGAATTGACTGGAACAAATCTCACTTCATCTGAAATCAAAAACATTGTTGTCTATGAAGATAATCAGCAACATTGTGTGTATGTATAACGTCAGAGGTGATAATGAATGCTTTCCTTTAATTTCGATTTCATTTCTCACATTGAACTTCAGAATTTTCATTATTACAAAGTTAATGACATTTCATGTGTGAAATAGGGTGAAGCGATTTAAAAATTAAAATTAAACATTCGCGAACAGGTCTGAAAAATTCTTATAAAGACAATTTATTTTCCACTTCCAGTTTTGGGTCAGTACGACGTCACTTTTATCAAATATGGATAGTTGAATAAAAATGATTTAGTCAGAAAATATTTCATTTTTTTATACGGACCATAATGTCTTCGAATCATTTTTTTTTAAATAATTCCATCGTGTTTCGTAATCTAGGGGAGACGCAGTTTTTCCAGACCTATCCCGTTCGCAAGATTTTAAAAATTTACGAAATCGCTCCGCCCTAGCATAATTTGCGAGAGAAGAAACGGTTATCGTCGCTTAATTTTGTAACTGTTGAAAAACTTCTGATATGCTATCAGCAAGGCTATCATACATGGAGTAGAACTTTGACCTAAACACAACAACTTTCGATTTTGTTTTAGGTTTGTTGGTCAAAAAATTATTAACGCAGATTAACATTAGTGTAGCTTTGTGGGGTAGAATATTTACTGCGACCGGAGACCTCTCATAATTTAGTGCGGAACATTGTATATCTTATACCATATGAATGAGTTATGTGTCTGGGTGGTTATCAACAAACAGGACACTAAATTGATATAGTTATACGTCATTGCCACACCAATTTTAGGTCTTTTTTTGACTGGCTCCTAAAATACTTAACACAATTACATGTTAAGCACAGTAGAATCGGCCAAAACACAACGACCTAGTCTATCTCCAGCATTAGTTTTATTCTCTCCACCATCTACAAAATATTAGCGAGAACTTCTCACGATCTTGTGCTTTCGTTAAAAGCAAACTATCAACGCTCTTAAGTAAATTCGTTACACTCCACACTGCATGTATTCTTAATCGGTTCGAAATGAATTCTGAATCGATTCGGCGAAGATATACCAGCGCTAATCAAGAATTTTTGTCGGTGTTACTTACATATTACAGTCTGCTCATGTTGTTATTGAGAAATGATACGTAGAACTCGTAAATGTTCCGCCAAGGTCAGAGCTCAATCAAAACATTAGTTTTTGGTAAACACATCCACATACTTACGCACAAATATTTCGGAAACGAATCTTAAACCTCTTTTCGGTAATCGCATGAATTTATTACTTGTTTTCAGTGTGTTCCAGTGAATTTCAGACACATAATACACATACAGCTACAACATCGCTATGTCGAATTATCTTATCAGTAAAGAATTACCTGATATTGAGGTAGATTTGCTTGTTAAGCCGTCGATGACGACAGAAAAGAACAATAATAATCTCATGTTAAATGTTTACAGAATCTGTTGGCTCTAAATCCTCGAGTACAAACTAAAGGGTCGTTGGTGCCATCAATTGTTACCAAAGAGAATAAGAAATTTTGGAAACGAAATGCAGACAAATCATGTCAGGTTTGGAAATTTTTAATTTTTTTAATTATTTTTATCTACTGTATGGTCAGAGTCGATTCGTAGTGTTCTTAACTTCAATAGCCATTTTTCGATTCCCCTATCACAGCCTTGTCACCGAACTCTGTATCACGTTCCACGGTTCGAAACGTATATTACTTTTGCATGAGCATCGATTCGAAATAAAATTTCATTTTGCGAATGGACGGATCGCAGGGCTTATTACCAAAAAGATCCAGGTTCGAATCCCGTGTCAGACAATTCCACATGGAATTTTTCTATCGATTATATAGCACTGGTAACGTCCTAAAGTTCACTCTAGCTTCATAATTTGGGTAGTTGCAATGTGTTTGATGGCTGCAACGATATACACACTGAATGACTCGTATTTTGTCACCCAAATGCGATCAATTTGTTTGCATAGTGCCTTGCCTACCTACATTTACTCACAGAGTATTTGCATAGTTCGAGGCGTGGTTCGGAAGTCACGTTAAGATGCACAGATGCTTTCCTGAAAAGCAAAAATTTGGGCGTTTTTTAATTACTGGATTTTAGTTTACTTTTGATTACATGTTTCCACCAGAATTCATTTTCAAAAATGTACGACCGCAATAAGGACCACGAATGTATTAGCTTTCAAAAGAAAATACATTTGGCTGTAGCAGTTTGACTAGCGCTGAGAAATCTGAGCAGTTTATGAAAATTTCATTAAACTGCTCACGTTTCTCATAGCCGGTCGAACGACATCAACCAAAACTAATTTTTATTAAAAGTTTAAACATTCGTGGTCGTTATTGCGGTCGTGCATTTTACAAAAGGTATCATCAAAAATGAAATCCAAGACACGCAAATGTATAGGTTACGATTTTAGCTAAGTACCGATGCCTCTTAAGTCGGTGGTCCAGCATTTAGACATGAACATTTAAATATCTGAAGAAAATTCATGTCTAAATGTCCCTGTCGTTCCATGTAAAGAAAGTTATTCAGAATTGCCAGAGATTTACAAATTTTTCAGAAATTAAATTCCAAATAGTAAGCCCTGCGTTACGTAGCACCAGAATAAAAAATGTTTCAATTTTTCAACAATTATCAGTAACTTTGACCTAAGCGAGAAAAAAAGCGTCGATAACGACAATTTGATGCCAAAATTATCAACGCGGTTATTTGTTTGGTTGAGAAATTGTTGCTTTACAGCTCATTTATTAAAATTAATTATTGCAACGATGACATTTGACACGTTTCATCTCGCAAGAAGTCTACACAAACTAACAAACTAACAGCTTAGTAATTTAACGATTTCGATGCTCAGAATGTCCAAAAATTGATAATTCATAAAAGTTTCGCGCTGTAAAATAACACCAACTAGGGTAGACCTACCAGAGCTTCTGCTTTAATACTAGCTACATCCGTCGAAAGCCTTACCTCTCATAATTCGTGCACTTCTTTCCATGAAAAATCAATTGCATAACAGGGGAAACAAGTTTAAAAGTCACGATTTCGGGTGTTTATTGACTGGCACGGATGGATGCACGTAAACTCTACTTTTCAACTTGTTATCCCTTGTTATGTAAGTGACTAACTAGTGTTAAAATATCGCGATTTTGTTTTCAAGGCTTTTTTAGCGAATTCAATTGCAGCACTCGCCTCCGGCTCGATCATTTTAGAATGCGTTAGAAAAATAACTATTATCTCTTTTAATTGAGGGCTGCTGGATGCATAACAGACAATTTATAATCATCCCATCTTTGTCAAGATATTTCTTCTTCTGATTCCTCGATAAATAATTTTTGAAACATTCATGGAAGCCATTCCACTAATCTGAAGTCTCCCAAAAATACAGTCATGTACGCCACTGAAAAACGACTTTTCCGATATAAAACACACGACCTTATCGGAACGTGGTGCCCTAAAAGAAGCCAATCGATGTTTGAAGTGTGCTGATGCCCCATGCCAGAAATCGTGTCCCACTCAGTTGGACGTTAAAAGTTTCATCACCAGCATTGCAAACAAAAATTACTATGGCGCTGCAAAGGCCATTTTCTCCGACAATCCATTAGGTCTTACTTGTGGCATGGTTTGCCCGACTAGTGATTTGTGCGTTGGCGGATGTAATTTGCAAGCGTCTGAAGAGGGTGCCATAAACATTGGCGGACTGCAGCAGTATGCTACTGAGGTACTGAACGCCACAGAGAGTTAGAATTGATCGACATTTAAAAAATATTTTGATTGAATCACAATAGGTTTTCAAGCAAATGGGAGTGAAACAGATTGTGCCACCGAATCAGAAACCACTAGCCAATCCGAACAAAAAAATTGCCTTACTGGGTGGTGGTCCTGCATCATTGTCATGTGCAACGTTTCTCGCTCGTTTCGGCTACAAGGACATTACAATTTACGAAAAAAGGAACTACTTCGGCGGTTTGAGGTATGAGGATCGATGATCGTATTTTATATCGACAAGACGAAGCTCACAACTGACAACAATTCCGATTGTTTAGCTCGTCGGAGATTCCAGAATTTCGGCTTCCATTCGAAGTAGTCAATTTTGAGATTGATCTGGTGAAAGATCTTGGCGTAAAATTTGAAACCGGACGCAGTTTATCCAAGACTGACCTGACGATAAACAGTCTACTGAAAAATGGACATGACGCTATCTTTCTTGGCATTGGACTACCAGAACCAACCATTGCTCCAATATTCAAAGGCTTAGGTCAACAAAATGGTTTCTTTACATCGAAAGACTTTCTGCCAATGGTGTCGAGCGGCAGTAAACCTGGATTGTGTGCGTGTAAAGCTTCTGCTCCGCAATTACCGTCACTGCATGGAAATGTTATTGTACTGGGTGCTGGTGATACAGCATTCGATTGTGCTACATCGGCTTTACGGTGCGGTGCAAGGAAAGTGTTTGTCGTATTTAGGAAAGGCAGTTCTAATATTCGTGCCGTTCCCGAAGAGGTGGAACTTGCCAGAGAAGAGAAGTGTGAGTTTATTCCGTTTATGTCACCGACCAAGGTTATCCTGAAGGAGAATCGGGTAAATGCAAATCTAGAGTTCATCTAGTCAGAGATGTAAAGGCCGTTTATTACTTTACCAGATAGCGTATGTTGAGTTCTGCCGTACGGAAGAGACAGAGTCCGGAAAATGGATAGAAGATACCGAACAAACGACTAAGTTGAAAGCAAATTTTGTGATCTCAGCATTTGGATCCCGTTTAAGTGATAAAGACAGTGAGGATACAGACGGAAACTGTTTGAAGCACGTACTGATATTTAAACTACATTTTCAGTCATCGATGCCCTATCACCTGTGCCACTGGACTCATACAATTTGCCGAAAATCAATAGTAAAACCCAACAGACCGAACTGAGTCAAGTATTTTGTGGTGGAGATTTAGCGGGAGTGGCGGATACTACTGTCGAATCGGTCAATGATGGTAAAACTGCCGCTTGGTATATGCATTGCTACCTACAGGTAAAAGAGTTCGTGTGTGAATATTTCGCACAAACAATAATTGTCTTTTCTATCAGGGTCTATCGTACGAACTGCCACCCGAAATGCCATTATTCCACACTGAAATCGATTCCGTTGACATATCGGTGGAGCTGTGCGGAATTAAATTTGAAAATCCATTCGGATTGGCATCGGCACCACCGACTACATCTGCTGCGATGATACGCCGTGCCTTCGAACAAGGTTGGGGATTTGCCGTTACTAAAACGTTTGGCCTCGACAAGGTAAGTTGGCAGATCAGTTTTTTTTTTCTCATGACTTTCTCGCTGAACACCAACGTTGCCTTAGTTCATGGTCACAAACGTATCGCCCCGAATCGTGAGAGGAGTCACTTCCGGTCCGAATTATGGACCACAACAGGGTGCATTTTTGAACATTGAACTCATATCGGAAAAGTGTTGTGATTATTGGCTGACTAGCATTGCCGAATTGCGTAGGGATTTCCCAACGAAGGTAATAACAGACACGACAACTTTATTGAGGTGAAAAATTACATTGTTGATCCTCGTAGGTCATTATAGCGAGCATAATGTGCACTTATGACAAAGACGATTGGGTTGAGTTATCAACAAAAGCTCAAAAGGCTGGCGCACATGCATTGGAACTGAATTTGTCGTGTCCGCATGGTATGGGAGAGTCTGGTATGGGATTGGCTTGTGGTCAGGTAATCGGCTTAGTCAAATATTCAACAAACATCCAAATCAACGATTTAATTAAAGGATCCGGTTCTTGTTAAAAATATCTCGTTATGGGTCCGGGAAGCCGTTCAAATTCCATTTTTCGTTAAGTTAACACCAAATATAACGGAAATCGTTACAATCGCCAAAGCTGCTTACGAAGGTTTGTGTGGGTGTGTGTGAAACGAACGAGAAACATTTTTTAATTAAAAAAAAACTCCAGGAAAGGCTGACGGTGTTTCGGCAATTAATACCGTTCAAGGATTGATGTCGTTACGTTCAGACGGCACGCCATGGCCGGCAGTTGGAGCGGATAAACGAACAACGTACGGTGGTGTTTCCGGCAACGCAACCAGACCGCAAGCATTGAAAGCCATTTCGTCGGTAGCTAATAAAATTCCAGGCTTCCCGATTCTTGGTATCGGAGGCATTGATTCCGCCGAAAGTGCCCTACAATTTTTGCAATGTGGTGCTACCGTTCTACAGGTATGCGTTTTTTGAAACCTAATTCCGCAGGAACTACGGATTTTATACCTGCTTCACTCTCCTGTACACCTTTCAAATCGAATTTCACTCAACAGGTTTGCTCGGCCGTGCAAAACCAAGATTTCACTCTCATCCAGGACTACTGTAACGGGTTGAAAGCTCTTTTATATCTGAAAGCAAATCCACCACCATACAATCCACACCTTTGGGATGGTCAATCGCCTCCAATAGGAAAAATTCAAAGGGGAAAACCGGTGGTTCAACTGAAAGACGATGATGGAAAGGTAAAAATCAATCTTTTTCTTACTTAGTAACATTCCTCACTAGTCCATTTATTGGTGTAGCCGATTCTACATTTTGGTAAATTCAAAGAGAAACGCGATGAAATTACGTCGCAAATGCTGACTGCTGAGGGACCGATGTGGAACAAAAGTGAGTTTGGCTTTGTTTTAGTACGAGTGAGTTAGATCAAAATTCCAATTTCAGACAACATTACCAATGGAACGTTGAACGGGAACTCGAAACCGGCTCCATCCGTTAAGGATATCATTGGATTGTCACTTCCGCACATTGGTACCTATAAAAATTTGGACAATGAAAAGCAAGTGGTCGCTCTTATTGATGATGTATGTCTATGATAACTGATCCGACTTGAATGTTAAAACCAGCACGCTCTAACATTCACATCCATTTTCAGGATCTGTGTATCAATTGCGGAAAATGTTACATGGCATGCGCTGATTCCGGCTATCAAGCGATTACATTTGACGCCCAGACTCATCTGCCACATATAACCGACGACTGTACCGGATGCAATTTGTGCTTGTCGGTGTGTCCGATCATCGATTGTATAAGCATGGTACCAAAGACAATTCCGCATGTAATTAAGCGAGGCATTAAACCGGTGCACGCTTTGTGTCAATGAAAAGTTTTGTTTTGTCGATTTTTCTTATTGAAAATGCCGTAAAGCATTCGTGCCCATCGTGGCATTCATTTTTCGATTAATAAATTTGATTTTGGATTACTGGCATAGACTTTCATTCACTTAGCGACTTCTGATCAGCACAGTACCTTATGCAGATGATTATATTGTCATGGGATTGGGGTGAGTAAGTTTTCCACTTTAAAAACATATTCCGTTAAGCATTCGACGATCGAGAACTTTCGTCAAGTGTGGTGTGTCACCCGCGTATCTGTATCTGCGTGACCTCCCCAAAGTATACAGCCTTGGGTAAATATTCATGAAATGTCATAGCAGTGAGGTTGCAGTGGAATAGAGCGCTGGAGTTATTATGTCTACGACGAAATGTACCAGAAAGGTAATAATCGAATTAATTTTACACAAAAATCTATTACATTTGAACTTTAGTTTCTAAACAGCACTTCCCTATGTACTACAACGTGAGTAAATCGGTGAAATGTTTCTATTTTTTGGTCATTCCACTTGAATTCTACCGAACAAAATATTACTTCAAAAAACCCTTTTTTAACCTGTTACAGACGCCAAACATTTGGCCAGTATTATCTGGTCTATTACTTCCAAAGATAAAAGTAATTTTAATCTGATGATTTCAAATCTTGTACTTCAATTTTTTTAACAAAAATTTAACCATATAAAGGACCATATTACCCAGAGCTTGTCATTATTTTTGTCGTCATTATCGATAACAGATGATATAGCCGTATTTGACAGGTTAACTCACGCCAAAAAAATTTTTTTAGCAACTAAAGCTCTTAAAATTTAAGCTAAAACTACTAACATAGGAGGATTTTAAAGTGTCTGTATTAAATTATCAAACGAGAGCTTTTCTTGGAGCATTTCAATTAGGTTAAAATATCGCGGTTCGACATGCGAAAAACGATTCGATTTCCCACACTTCGTGTTGAGCATCTTTATTATATGAAAAAGTGAATCAAAATCATCAAAATTTAATGGGTTTTCATATTTTAATTATCCCGAAATTTTGACACAAGAAACAGTGACTTTTTCGGATAAATTTTTATTACTTTTGGCTGAAGATTTTTCGAACAACTAATTAACATAAGAATTTGCAAATCACATTACTAGCATTTGTAATGCTTATTTTTATGAATTCAATCTAAAATACGCGTGGAAAGTGATTATTTGTGTGAAATTATGTGTAATAAATACGGATCGTGCAAATCGTGAAAATTAACAATTCAATTCAGCCTATAAAACGATAGTGTTTTTGAACTCAAACAAAGTGATAACCAGCATTTTCCACACAAATTTGTGATTTTCATTTTTTGTTTTAAAACCTTTGAGAACATGATGTGTCGAACCACAATTTTTGCCATACTGCCGAACCACTATTCAAAACGTCGAAACCGGATTTCGATTAAAACCTTAATAATTAACTGAAATTAACATTAAAATTAACATAATTAGGCTAGTTTCGTAGAAAATTAATTTTCCCCATGATCCAAAATAATTCCCGCGCATATATCTACCAAGAAACGGCAACAATTGAGTTGAAACTCAGATTTTCAAAAATTTTGTCGAACCGCGATATTTTCCTTACAGTCTTTTCTCTCCTTCGGGTCGGCCTGTAACACCCCACTTATCAAATAACAACGTGGAACCTCCTAAGTACAATGCTTTACGTGATTAGGCAATGTAAATGAAAATGAAACATGCCGTAATACGTAAAGATATTTACGAAAACAGCTCTCTTTGCATCGGTCTATAGGAAATTAAGCATTATTTTGCTTATTTCTGTCATTTCTCCATAAACTCGTTATGGAGAAATGAGAGAAATTGAAGAAATAAGAATAGTACATTTCGTACCTAGGACTAAAAGTCTTTTTTAGCGTGTGAGAAGTTTCCAGACAGAGCTGAAGGCGAGGTCTGGAATCGAATACGATGTCGATACTTTTGAATGTTAAAAACTGTGTGAAAATTCCGAAAAATTCTTAAACAGTTCATAAATTCCGAAAAAAAAATCAGATTTTTTTTCCAAATTTTCAGACCGAAACTTCCCAAATAGGGAGCCTTACTAACCAAGCCATTACAAACGATTCTCAAAAGGCTAAACTTCTCGAAGCTGAGGCGATAACTTAACAAACGAAAACAAGGTTAAACGAGAAGATCAAACCCAGAAAATATTTTTTTCTTGGGTTGTAGGTTACAGGTCATGAAAAAAGAAGATTTTTTGATGTTTTTTGTTTTGTAATTTTTATTTCTTATGTATTCTCATAGACTTTTAAATTAATTATTGTATAAAGTATTTAATGACTACGTCTACAGCTAGGTAATGTTTTAATATCTACGAACGAATTGTAATGAACGTCCTACTTGACAATAATATTTTTTTATTTTCTTTTCCTTCTTCTGCTCCTTTCTATCCTTTTTTGTTATTTATTTAAAAAAAAAATCCTTAATCAAAATCAATAAATAAATATTCGATTTACATTTCAAAGTACACAATCAACAAACGAAAAGCTTTAAATGACATAATAAAAAAACGAATGTACAAAGCCTGGCGGCGACTTAAGATGGATAAACGAAAAAAAAGGGTATACGTATACCACACAAACATTGTCCGTTCCCGTACACACCATCAACTATTATTATCATTATCATCAGCAAAAATACTATCAAAACTTAAAAGTCACAATTTGCATGCTCCTTGAAACAAAACACAGACATTTCCACACAGTCCAGTCAATCGAGAAAAAAAAACGGAAAATTCATAAAACCAAACAATTGTCCATCTCTTTCCATCCATAGCCCAAGGCAGAGCCAATTTTTTTTTTTTTATTACTTTTAAACTTTGCTATTTACGCAGTGTTGGAGTACTGAGTGTTCTTAATGGATGACAACACAAAAACTCGTGTGTGTCTGCACTGAAACTGATTTTGCATTAAGAAAAAAGGAATTCCCATTGTTAGTCATCGGGTCATCCGAAAAACTGTTTGCTTTTTTGCATGCCGGGCCGACAAAAATATTTTGCCGGATCCTTCGAATTTAATTTATAAAATCACTCAGATGCAGCTGGAGTGACGCGCACGAATTTTTGTGGTAGTCTGTCTCATCATTCACACCTTAATTAGTTACAGTGACCAGTTAAGTCGAGCCTGACTTCACTAAAATAAGATTTCTGTAAATCAGAAACCGTTGCAATGTCATAAACGGCCAACGAAACACTGAAAAGAGTTTATTTTCGAGCCGATAAAGTACATCAAGGGTTACTTAACACGAGCAAGCATCCCATATGTGGGATACCACACAAAAACAACACAATCGAAGCTGTTCACAGCTAAAAATTTCGCTGTCTTTCGGCACACAACAAGTGCCACGAAGAAAAAAAAAACGCAAATTAAAATGTCCAAAAATTGGCCGACTGTCCCGGGCGGGATCGATCTCTCTCACTAACATATTTTATGTTCATCGATGAAATGTACGTTTTTGTTTTACTTTAATTGGCTTACCTAATGTCTAAAAAAAATGAAAAATGAAAAACTGATTTAACCTATTTCTTAGCTGAGAGGAAGCAGTATAAAATTCCAGCCTGAGCCATCACATCCACTGTGCTCGATTCCAGGCCGTCTTTGTGTTTGCCGGTGTGCGGACCCGGTCGCAGCAGAGTCGGGCCGAAAACCATGGCCAAATTGTGCAAAGACATTTTATTTTCAGCTTCCTGCTGATGAACTCTGTAAGGATGTAAGGAACGATGTTAGTGCATTTGGTGATACACCGAACATCGGACAGCAGCAGAATATTCTACCTAATCAAATGGTCCAATATGAAGTTGATTGATTCGCGATTCGGTTCGGGCAGTTCGGCAAATGCACGTTGCAGGTCGTCGATGCGTCCGGTTTCGTTAAAATTACTGTATTTGTTGTAAATATCAAAAAGTTTTGGATATAGAAGGTCCGTAAATAAGGCCTCGGGAAGTTCACGTAAATATGATTTCAAGATTCCTGTAACCGAATGGATGTCCACTTCTTTGAGCAATTGTTCGGCTTCGTAATTGTCTGCGTGGGAGTGAAACAGAGAAAAAGAAAATTGATGAAATTAAGTCATCGACACATTTAGTACGCAGTGCCATTTTCAACATACTCGTCTCGAATGATTTCTTCAATTTAGCCAAATCCGATGCTGAACCACTGACCCGATACACTCCGATCTCGTACATACCGCGACGTTCCACTTCTCTGATACATGCGCTTATGATGAATGGAATGTTTCGCTTTTCACGTCTGAAATTCGACAAGATTTTTGAATTATGCAAAAGCTCCAATGGGCTCTACGGTCGTCCGACCAATGGCTTACTTTAAAACCTGTTGCATTTTGGCCCCAAAGAGTGCACCTGGCTTTGATGTTGGCACACGACGTAATGATACTTCACCCGGCACGAAACGAATCGACGAACTCAGAGTCAATGAGTCGGACAATTTAACGGGCATGCTGAATACGCTCTCTTTCAGCCACTTTCGGCTCAGCTGAAATGTTGAAGGTCGAACGATAAAAGCCACTCTCGCGATTAAGAAAACAGACGACACTCACTTGAATGACATGCTTGGCACGTAATATTTGTCTACCGCTGTGATCTTCGTACAGCAAAAATCGAACATTTTGACTGCCCTCCAATTCAACGATGAACGATTCATTCCACACCGGATTGGCACTGCGACAAACTAATTTCGTCTTGGCCTTGCGGAAATAATGTCCGTACGAATCGACTTCTACGCATATGAAAAAATCGGCCGCACTTTCCAGGCCCGTTACTCCGTGCAAGGTCAGATGTAGATCACCGACCAATAGACTCTCGTCGCGGCTATTTCGTAGCAAATAGGAACCCATTTCCGTTTTCATCATTGTTTGACAGGCGGCTATCCAAGCTTGTAGATCGTAGATGCTGACCGGCTGGGCACCAGGCAAATTACACGATTGCTGTTTTGTGAGAATAACAATGAGACAAGAGAGACGTAAATTAGTTTCACATCTGCTGGATTGATGTAACAAGCAAAACGGCTTTACCTGCAACGACATAATACTTTCAATCCACTGTGTCCGTTCGAAATCCGAACTGAGGAAGAATGTCCACGTCTTATTCTTCGCCTTGTCACCGATGCGAAATACTAAATTCGGCGACGCCAATACCAACTGGGCTTCGATGTCGTACAATTTCTTCTTATGCTTGTCGCCCGCTCTCGAACCGTACGACTTTTGCTTCTTTTCATCCTTCTCCTCCATGATGATCTGATCGCGTACGATGCAAGCCTGCGATTTCAGGTGCAATATATTGACGGGACTGTTTTCTTTGGGATCGACCGCTGCCTCTTCGTACAGAAACACAGGAATGATGTCCTTCAATGCGATGAACCATTTCAGCTCGTATTCGAACCGGTCACGACCGCTTGATTTGTATTTTGCACACGCAATCACATCATTGAACAGAAACAGATGACGCAGTTTTCGATTGCCTTCGGCCAGTTCAACAATAAACGAGTTCTTGATCAGGCGACGCAGTGCTTTGTCTTCAGACTGGAAGGAAACGGTTTTTAGTTGCTTCATTGACCGATCAACAAGCTGTGTAGATTTTGCATTCAACTTACGGGAATCATGTTTTTCGTTGGAACAAAATTGAATTCGGACAAAAAGTTGCGGATCATCTTCTGAGATTGTTTTAACGGCAAATAGTCGGGATGGGTTTGTGGCGTTTCGTTAAGTAAATCCTGCGAAACAATTTATGTCAATTTTTCAGTTCATCAGCACCTCCATCATCAACTCACCTGCAGAACAAGCGCATTTTTCTGCACCCGGGCCACCGGTTTGTGCAACAAATCTTCCAACGTCAACGACTGTTCATTTTGCGAATTCAAAATGATATTCGAAACGATCTCCTTGAACTGTTGATTGTTCGAACCGCACTTTTTCACCGTGTCAATGGCTCTGCCATAATTGTGCAAAAATGCCCCATACAAATTGATGTGACCAGCCAGTTCTCGGAACGTTTCACCCACTAATATATCACCCACTTGGGACACTTTCTGTCGCAAAGCGCTCAAAAATCGAGTATGCACGGTGTAGAGTTCATCGATTTTGAAAAACATTGTCTGGAATTCCTCTTCAGATATCACAGGCTGGGACGTAGTTAATGTCGCTTTGATAGCTTTCATATACTAAACAGGTGAGAGAGAAGAAAAGGAATGGATTTGAAGGAATGTATCATTCGCCGACGATGGCTGATTGGCGATTCACTTACTTGCATCATTTTATTGAGACATTCAACGTACAGTGTCTCACTTGCTATTATACTGGTAATTATGTGTCTAATTAAAGTACTTCTATTGCCTTCGCCCTGTGGTAAATAAACAAAAATCTGGTGTAAACGGATTGCGCTCAACGACGGATCCAATAACATTTACCGATAATTTTCTTAACATTCCCGGTGTTGACGGTTGCTCATCATGGGATATAGCGCGCATTAGCGCTGGAGTGTCGGATGTTTCTCCGTCGCTATCAATCGAACTGCTCCTAGTTTCATGACTTTGCCTGCACAAAAACAATCAACAAAAGCAATGTGTCAACACGGATTCATTAGCAACAGAAACAAGAGAGTCCACTTACGACAAAAAATAGTCAATGTTCACGTAATTGGAGCTTCGTCCTGGAGATTCTGGTTCTGTGAGAATGCTTGTTTGGCTGCTGAAATTCTTAGGATTTGAGGGTAATGGTAACGTACTGCCAACATTCGATACATCATCACGACTCGATGTCGATCCGGTTCCACCAGCTTGTATATACACATAATCGCCGTCACCGTTGTCCATCGGAACGGTATCGTAGTACGGTTCGTGTTCCACATTCAAACCCACTTTCATACTGTCGGACGACAACGACGAAATGGACTCGTAACTTTTCATTCGTTCCGATATCAGTCCATGCGACGTTAACGACTCTTTGGAGCCAACATTTTCGTTGGCTTTATTGTTTGCCTTACCCAAACTACCAGTAGGACTGTCGGTGCTCTTGTCCGTGCCGAATTTGTTTAAACTACCCGTTGGTGATGAATTCGATGCAGCCTTTCCTGTCGATCCGGTCGGACTATGAGTTCGCTTAACTGAAAAGCCAAACGAAAAACGATTATGAAATCGAAGAACCTATAAGTGGCGCTTCAGTGGAGAAGACAGGAATACTCACTAGCATCGGGTCGGCGATTTTTCTCCAAACTTTCAGCCTTAATAACCTTTCGACCAAACTCGTCAGCCAATTCGGACGAAATGGAATGCATTCCGACATCCGGTGCGGTTCGACGGTACGCCGATGTAACTTTAACATCTAGTGCATCCGATGATTTTTGTCGTAATATTTCCGATGGTTTTATGTTACGCTCCAATGAACTGGATGGGCTGTCTGAGTCTTTCAATTGTTGTGGTGTGTTGGAGGAGGATACGGTTGGTACGGTTGGCGGTTCGACTGGTGCCGCTCTACGAATGTATTTCGGTGGCGGTCTGAAAGAGATTTAAGGGTTTTGTTTCGGTTTATTTGTCGTTTGTGATTTGCTTGCAATACGGCCACCAAGGCAAAGGGTAAAAATTCAAATAAGACTAACTTCCAGGCATCATCGACAATAATGTTCCACTTACATACAATGAACAGCTAAACTTTAAGAATGGAAAGTAGGAAACTGAATTGAAATTGGAAAGTGGAGAGAAGAACTTTCGACAGATCTTCAGTTGCGAGCACTTTTTCACAGAGCTTTTTAGACCATGGTAGTGAAAGTGGTTATTTTATCAAGAAGTGTGCACTGTCTACAAGTAAATCGAAAATCCCATTCGCAACTCAAGTCATTTCAATTTAAATTATTAAAATTAACTTTAGTTCGCTGTCCTTAATAATCGTTCGGTTATACGGTATGCACAACCTTCAGCTTTTGCAAGCTCAGTTAATTGTATTTTTCTCGATACGCTTGAGTGTGCTATGAAAAATTATTAATTAAAAGAAAAAATTGCTTTGTCATTAAATGGAACTGAATCCAGTCGCTAAAATGGAAATAAAATTGAAAATAACAAAAATGTCGAAACGTTCCCATCGTTCTTGACCTATGCAAAGTTTTTGTAGCCCGATGCAAATGGCTAGACAACATTTTCTCCGAGTCAGTGACAATGTGAATTAAAAGTTTTTAATTTGAGAACATCCACTACCAATTGACTCAGACTTTAGGCTTAAATAATTTTCACAAAAGTATCAAAAACATTTTTTGCCAATAAAAAAAAGAACACTAACAGGGGTCAAGTGAGTTCGTCATATGCATTATTAACGAAACTGTAACCAACTCATCCTGTAGAGATAGTAAAAAGTGCAATGCCTGCAATCTGTTCTGCAGCAACAACATTTTTTTTTTAATTTGTGTGCTTAGTCACACCTGACTTTCATTGTATAACCAGAAATGTCTAGTCCACAACACACACAAAAAAAAAACTCCATTTTCATAGCAAGCACATAACGTTAAGTTAGAGTTTCGTATATGAATAATTTATCGCCGTTTTTTATCCAGTTTTGTTTACAAAATATCAATATGTTGTTATATAACCGGTCTGAACCAACACTGCAAATGAATACCGAAAACATGACTGCATAGATAAACTGAATGCACCAATCTTTTCCCCATTTGACGGTTAATATATAGTGCAAATATAGCGTAAAATACGGAAAGGTCAACAAATTAATTGGTTAGAAAATACGGTTCAACTTATTCCGAGAGAAGAAACCAGTTGAAAACGCAGCACCAGATCGCTGCAGTGTTCGCCCCGTACGATTGCGTTCGTAGGCCTGAGTGTTATGCTTATAACGCATGTACGAAATCTTTTCTTCTTTCGATACACACATCAGGCAGGGATCTGGTTCGGGAATTTCAGTGCTGAGAAATTTTTAAAATTCCGAATAATTCTGGAATTTCTTCAGAATTTTGCCGAATTTTCAGAGCTAAACAAGAAAGCCCTGATACCATGTGCCCCCGAAAAGTTCATTTTTTCTGACAAAAGCTTTTCCCACTTGTGAAACTCTACGAATGAACCGCAAAGAATGCAGTTACGAGTTCGAAAACCTATGGGTATTTTTCCCTCCTGATTCTAAATCCAGAAAAAATAAATTTCTAGGACGTCTGGATCAGGAGATAGACCCGGTTCTAGGTTAGATGAGAATTACACTAGTGTGAGAGTGACAACAATATTTGTCTCACTCACACCAGTTCAATTCCCATTTAACTTAAAATAGGTCTAGCTCCTGATCCAGACGTCTTAGAAATTTATTTTTTCGGGAATCAGGAGGGAAAAATACCCATAGGTTTTCGAACTCGTAACTGCAACGTACGGGGTGTCCACCAAACGAAAATTCATTTCCAATTAAAAATGATTTTTTCGTAGTTCATTCGTGGAAACACCTCTCACAACTAAGCCTCCAGTTGCCTTTATATGGAGACGTTTCACCAACATCAACCTGATCGGAATTCTATCAAGTGTTACCAACGATAAATAAGCCTAATAGCCCCAGTACTACAGTACGGCGAGCTCCGAAACGATATGCAATGACGTCGAACAAGAATATCTACATCGCAACCGACATCCAATGTCAATACAATTTAACGAACATGAAGATGTCATTTAATTTTCCATTAACAAATTCTGATGATCGTCTCTCGTGAGTCATTTTTCTCTTTCAATTCGAAGACGCAGATTTGTTCTAAATAATTATGAATGCAGCACAAAGCATAAACGTTCAGGTCGTTGGTGTATAATATGAATGAGAATATCATAAAAAGAAAACAAAATTCTCGATAAAAAGACTCGGAGTATAATTGGAAATTTAAAAGACGAACAAAAAAAGTCCAATAAAATGAACAAAACGACTGGGTGGAATCACTTGTTAACAAGACGGGGAAAAAATCCTCCGCAATCAATGACCTCGAAGGACTGATCGATTTATTTTGTCGAATTTTCTGTAGCAATTCATTGTGACCATCATAATCACTCAAAATGGGGTCACATGTTACCGTCATTGCAATTAGATTAGCTTGATAATTATTATCAAATTACCCATACCCATCATAACCGCCAAAGCCATAATGATGATGCGGTTCAGATCATGTGCACATCAAATTTTGCATATTTTTTTCGGATGATGTCTAATCGGAAAACTGTGAAATATGATTTTAGCATATTCGAAATTTTAAATGCAGGTCCGTAATGGCAGCCCAGTTTTCAATATTATTCACATTTTTATAATGAGGTTGCAAACGTCGAGACATTTTCGGATTTTATTGGTTGAATTTTTATGAATGGCTTCAAATCACTTTGATTTACGATGACTTTTGAATGAATTAACGAAATGAAATGACAAATTAAAAATGAAAGCGGAAACAACACACAGTTTCAGTTCAGTTTAATGGATTGTTATATTGAATCCATATTATGGATATATAAAGCCTTCCCTGAGATGAATGATAATCGTTGTTATTGACGACGACTTTATGATGAATTGAGACACGTGTGGGCACTGTAGGTATGAGTATATATAGACGATGAAAATACGACATTGAGATATTTGCACATTTCTTTATTACGTGATGTTGGCAGCGAATATATTTTCTTTCTGTTATTTGATCTGATTTTCTGGATGCCTTGAAAAGTTGTATCGATTTTGTGATGTTATAATTGGAAAAGGCAGTGGTAGAATTGTATTACTATTTTCCGTGCCATTATTGGCAGACCGGAATCTAGTGAGAATTTGTATAAACGTCGACGAATACAAGTTGAACAGCCGGAGTTTGCATTTTTCCAGGGCTGCGCCAGTCGTGTTTTCTTTTGTAAAATTTCCAGAGCCAAAATTTCTTATGTCGTTCAAAACCAAAGTTGTTCATTTCAACTCTGCCAACATTTTTTCCAAATTTTCAAATTTATTCTGTGCACCAGGTACTTTGCCCAGGCCTATTTTAAGGAATTTAATTTCCAAAAATTTCCGAAAATTTCACAAATTTCACAAAAATTCTTAAAATTTCCAAATTTTGTTTTCTGTTAGATCTCGTTCCGAAGTAATCAATTAAGCTCAAAGACATGAAAAACAACTAAAAAAGGCAGTAAAACAACATTTACAATGCAATCTGTTGTGTTTTTAGATGAAATGACGAAATAGTGATGGAAAAATTTGAGAATTTTTGGAAATTTATTTTCCTTAAAATGGGCCCTGACTTTGACTGAACCCGCGCGTAACGGTAAGTTTATGATAAGCGCGGGTTCAGTCAAAACTTTGACTTTGAACGTCATAAGAAATTTCCATAATTGGTTAGAACAGTTGAACCTCGGTTTGCCAGGAAAACGTTTAAAAATTTCAACATTTAGGTTGAATGGAAACTAACGATTGCATGTAAATAGCAACAACGGAAATATTGGTTTTATGTTTGAATCTGAGAGTATTTGCAATTTAATTCTACCACTGTGGTCAACTAAATACCTATCCAATTTATCAATAAAAATGACAGGCAAGCCAGCGATAAATTTATGTTCAAAATTATCGTTAAGGTACAACGAAGGTCAAGTGGTGTTAACAATTACAGGTAGCGAGTGTTTTGAATTATAAAGTTTTGTTATTGAATGGAAATTGAGTTTACGAATTATGTATACTTGCTGGCGCCGCGGATGGTTTTTTGTTCGTATTCTCTTAGCCAAGCCAATATGAAATTCAAAGTCATTTGCCTTGTAACAAACTTTTAATCGAACTCAAGCTTCCCAGCACCCCATGGTAATCCAACACTGAGAATGGGTGTGTAGAGCGTAGTATCAATTCGGAAACAGAGTGAACAAAAATGTTTACTTGGTGCTGTTGTTATAATAATGGTGTTCTAGTCAGTCAAAGCTTTGCATTCTAGTTTAAAATATTCATAATTTTCAGCAAGAATCAAGTTAGCAAACGTAGTTGATTTGCAAACGTTGATTGTAGTAAAAGACAGCTCTGGAACACCACGCTTTATGATTTTATATAACCATCTGTTGTCACATGAAGTAATAGATTCACTAATTGTCTAACCAAAGAAAATTGCATGGCAACAAAAATAAAATTGCAAAATGATACTTTCGCTCAGTCGCCAGCTACTGGTTGCTAATAAACTACGCTAATCTTTCGATTTTGTGTCAAAAATCAGAATACGAGAATAAAAGGTGCGAAAGTAGGGACACCCAGAAAAAGCAGTTTGTGTATTGTTCACACAAGAGTCTTTAGAATATTATTCGTTCAAAGATGAGCGAACGACTTTTTTCCCAGGGCCTTTCCCCAAATAATTCATCAGACGTTTTGATGACTTTCGATTGCTCCAAGTACGGACGACTTTCATGGCCACATCAATAGATGCGAAACTTTTTTGATGTTTTCGTCGGGAATTCCAATGTTTAATCAAAATCAGTCCTAAAACTTGAGTTTTTCATCGAATACAGAATTGGACATTTAAGCAAATAATACAACATTTTGTACAACAATTTCAATGTCACATTATAAGAAAGTAATCGAACATCATCGACGCGTAAATACAGATACCGCTGATAAATCGGCTCATGAATAGTTGATTCTGATAATGTCCAATAAAATTTTTGAACTGTAAACCGATATTTATAATCCATCGATAACTTTCGATTTCTTTACTCGACTCGATGAATTTTTTGGTAGACCGCAGATTAGCAGATTTTTTCGTTTTTGTTGGGGTAAAATTCCATAGTACATACTGTGTAATACCGGTAATATCTTTCAGCTCATTTCTGACAATACCACAAAATGTCTTAGAACAAATATATTTATTAGTTGAAATGAAAAAACCGTCTTTCTGCGGATTGCCGTACCGTGTCATAATTTCATGATCTGGAATTTTGATTACCCACCCCAAAGCCAGTCAAATAAATCGACAAACATTTTAAGTGCAAATTAAACCGATTTCTGGGATACAATTGGAAATTCCAGACTTGTTCTGCTCGTTCCAAAGTTTTTATTTTTTTATTTTAAATAAAATCAGATTTTAATTAATTTAATTAAAGAAGTGGACGCGCGTTCACAAACACAATGGAAAAATGTACGATATACGTAACACCCAAAAAATACCCAATATAAATTTATCAAGTCGGCTGTCTGTAGAAAAAAGGCGAGAGAGAGAGAGATAACTTTACGTTTACGCTATGTGGTATGATGGTATTTAGCTCGATGATATTCAAGAGTCGATAAGTAAATGTACTGTGATTCATTCACAAATATTTTGGTTGAGCGAACCAAATTACAACAACAACAAGAAAATAATGTTAAGATCAACACGCCTAACCAGTTTACATTATTACTTTATCAAATTGACTCAACATGGAATTATTCAATTAATTTCGTTGCAAATTGTTATAAAATGCTCTTAACGAAAGCAAAAAAAAAAAAAATATGGAAAAAGGAGGAGTGAAGAGAGAAGGGAAAGATCATTACTTCACTCTTAATCTAATTAATAAAATCATATTAATTACCCGATGAGTTAAAAAAAAAGAAATGTTCGACAAAAGTGAGTAATTGATCGCGTGAAGCAGTTTCATTTTAATTCTTTTAAATGAACTTATGATTTCTATCGAGCATGAGAGCATACATACCATAACTTACATTATATTCAGTCGATTCAGTCACTGTTTGAATCAAAAATAATATTTATTTTTTTCTTTCTTTTCTTTGAATTTACATATGGTGCTACGATGAATATTTTATATTTTTACACTAAAAGCAAACGTTAATGAACTTTTAACGTAAAGGAAATCATAATGAACAACAAAACAATGAAGTTAACTATCATATGTACGTTGTGGTATCACATTTCTTCCGAGTTTATCGTTGCCTCGAATGGTAATATTAACGAATATTTATGCGCGTAATATTAGCCGTACATAAGAAACACACCATTTTCAGTTGAAACGTACAACGAAAGGTATAACATTTTCCGTTCCGATAATGTGATAGTAACTAAGGAATCTTCATTGATTTTTAGCCATTAAATGGAATGGCGGTGTACATCTCAATATCCGTTACGATGTCGGTTTTGGGAGGAAATTACGGTGTGTGCGTATAAAAGGCAATGAAAATTAATTTTCTACCTTTTTCGGTTGAACATTTTACGGGATTAAGGAGAGATTCTAACTATTCTAACTACACTCAATCTGCTGTTATGTTATGTTATGTTATGTTATGTTATGTTTTACCAAAACAAACTTGCCCGCCTGGACAATAAAAGACACAGATGCTAACATGGAGTGGAAAACTGTTTGCAAGTATTTGTTTCGCCGTCTAATGACCTGCATTCAGCCGAATATTTCTCAACTCCAAAGTTTAGTTGTGAAATCGGTTGAATGCGAATCATTAGAGTCTAAACAAACGCAGGCGAGATGTTAAATCGAATTGCGTTGGTCAGTTGAACAATGCAATTTGTGGTTATTCTGTTAACAATTCAGGAAATTTGTTGCGAATTTCGTGTTATTATGTTGTCATTGAGGTCGGGCAGTAGCAAGTATGCAATGGTGTCATTCCATCGGACTGACTCCAGAAAGCAGGAAGGAGACAAACTCATTTCCTCTTCAAATGAATTTACTTGTAAGGCTTCGCAACTAAGGCTACCACAAACATCTACAGGTGTTGTTGCTAATCTTTCAACGATTTGTAAAACTATCGACTTGCACGCCAAAGAAGGTGTTGCGAATCCAGTCCCTCCAAAATGGTTTAACTTAACTCAGTTTAATCAAAATTATCCAATTCACACTACTTACCGAGGCGGTACTTTTTTCCTTGCTTCAAGCACGGCGGCCAATGGTTGCGAAACTATTTTGTCCTTTTCCTTTTCCTTTTTCTCATCACCATCGTTAACAATGTCTTTTTCACTGTCGTTATCTAAAATTTTCTTTTCTTCCAACAATTCACTGCACACATTCTCTTTCACCTCGATCACCGTCACAAAATGTGACGGTGTTGTCACTGTTTTATTGTCACTGTGATGACTGTTTCGCCGGTTCGGCGATTCTTGATCACCACTTTTCACATTGTTTTCCGGCAATTCACTAACACATCGTCGCAAATTCGATGACAATTCGTTGATACACTGATTCAGTGCACCATCTTTGCGTAATTGCATCAAAACAGACTTTTCATTTTCAATATCTTTGATATCATCGTCAGTGCTGACTGATGAGCCATTGGCTTTTTTAGCGGCAGATTTTTCAGTTGCATCAGTTGAATGTTCTGGTGAGATCAAAGTGTTCTGAAAAGATTAGAAAAAAATATGGAAATTAATACAGCAGGTCGGAACGGAGTACAAAAAGTGTTGTAATAAATGGGCCGACGTGATCCCACAGCTACAAAAATGACAAACCTAGGACATCAATCAATTTTGAGCATAAATTCAAAGTCTTTTTCACTCAAAATCAAATCCGACAAGGTAAATAATGTAGCAACAATTAACAATTCCGACCAATTTGTTAGTTCGGTTTTGTCGAGGTATACACGGGACATGGTGTATACCACCATAATTCTTGGTTTATGAATAATTTCCGTACATAACATTTTGCTTCTACAGAATGTCTATCCATCTATCGCCCCGTTTCAAACGTTCAAAATTAATTAAAATTGCCTGTGATATGGAGTGGCTGCTTCAGTTGAATATGTAAACAGTCAGGAGATGTGTCTATATATTGTGTTAGCCAACGTGAATCGAACACATTTTTTTTGTTCAAATTTCATTCTGTCACGGATGTATGAGCAAATTTAATTTTGTGTCAATGAAATCTGTTCGAATTAATGTTGACCGACGACCGACTGTATAGTAGAATAGTCTCTTGCAGCAGATTGTGCATTCGATTTATTTTATTTTTTGTTTACTTTCGGGAAATAGATTGAAAATTCTTCTAGATGTAGCGGACACACGTAGATGCAACCAATCAAGCAACAACGGTGTGATAGTGTGTTGAGCAAAATGTCATTGAACAATACAGAACACAGATATTTGAATGGTATGAACCACAGAAAATATCGGCATGTTTCGAGTGCGTTTTTGTAAGCTTCGAGGTGCAATATTTATTTAAGTCTACAATGGCTATAGATGTACAATGATATTAAAAAGGGTCAAATTAATTGTACACAATGAGCAATGTGTGGTGCTGTTTTTTTTTTGTTCTGTTGTAAATTGTCTGCAACTTAGTTGAAATAATAATGTTTCAGTCGCTTGGCAAAGCAAATAGATAACAAATTTTCTAGCATATACACTATTCGTTTGTTTATAGTAATACAGTTTGGAATTTATTTAATTTTTTTTATTCTTCTTTGGTTCGTTGCTTTAATGGGTTTTGTTAATTATTGTGGTATTGTAAAAGTTTATCTCTTGCAATGCACTGCATTATCAATTAAAATATTAATAATTCACTTAAGTCGACGTTTTATTGTTATCAGCACAGAGTATCCAGTTCGTTCGTTTTTTTTTTAAATTCTATTTCGTTTGTAAAATTTATAGAAATTTGTAATGGTTGAGGTATTTTCTGTATAATATAAAAAAAAAAACAGCAACGAATGAATTGAACAGCACACTTGTGATGTACATCGATTAAATAAAAAAGAAAAGTTACGGCGTACATGGCAAAAACAATAAGATATCCCAACAAAGTGGATTTTATTTTTATTAATGAATTGAATGTTCAGGCTTCACGAAAACATTCAGTTACTGTTTGGTGTCCATTGAATGATTTTCTTTTTTCCGTCGATTTATCTATCGAAAATTCTTATCGGAATTCACAAAAATGATAACAATCAAAATAGAGTTGTGTGTACCCTTTTCTTCCATATTTTCAGCTTATCGGAAAATGACGCCATTCTACACGTTTAGACCATTTGAATATGAGAACACCACTTTGTTCGCGGTTACCACAGTGCTCAGTGTTAACCAGTGTTGGTACGAATTTTTGTTCTTCTTCTTTTTTTTTCTCGTTCTTTTTTGTTTTGGTTTTATTTTAAATGACTACCGTTCTACAAATGCATTCAAGCATCATTTACGAATCGAACACAAGAGAACAAAAATAAAAATTTAAAAATGAAAATGAACAGCAAAATCATTGAAAGATCGTTAGTAAGTAGAACCCGATATATATTTATTATGCAACGTTTGAAGCCCGTTTCGTTTAGATTATTGAAATAATTTTTCACCAGTTTTGATTCCAATAAGTTAACACGTCGAATGCCGATAAAAACTGATTCAATTTGAGAATGGAAAAAAATATTTTTTTTTTCGTTGATTAGATAATTGGTGTGATGCTATCGCGAGCTGGTGTTGATAGCGACAAAGATAATAGAGTATATATGATGTGAGTAGAGGGCGCTGGAAGAATGTACTGCATTATAGCCGGTGGACATTACTCACACTTTTTTTGGGTGATATAGATAAGGCTACATTTACTGAGAGATATGGTTTGGAAAACAAATTCAAAGCGATCGATGTAGGTGAATGCAGAATTTCAATTTGTGATAGTTATCGACTCGTAATTGCAGTGGATGTCCAAGTTCAAAAGTGGGTGGAAAGAAAATATCGAAAGAAAATCTTCGAAAACGATAATCTCAAGTACATTCGTTCGTGTTTTTCGTTTAACGAAAAAGGATTATTGAAATACCGAATGACAGAGTTTGTTTTCGTTCGAATAAAAAAGTGAAGTGGGGACAACGTAGAAGTGCAATCAATTGATCGACAAATTTACGTTCATCAAAACATGTACTTAGGGTGGGTCGATTTTACCTACTTTAAAATCCACCAGTGGCTTGTGTAGCTGGAAGAAACTAAACTTGTTGTCATCGTTACTTTGTCGTTTCCGCACACAAGCCATGCTTGTTTCGATTATACGACTCAGAAAATTTAATTCCCACAATCTTAAGCGGCAGATATTATCACTAAAGCGTCCAAATTTGACCATGGTTAATTCAGTATTAATGCTAGGAGCAGTACATGTCTCTGGGTACAATGAAGTCAGGGTCGAAATGTTTTGATTTTTGAATTTTTTATTATATTCTGTTAATTCCAGGAGCAGTGCCACTGTATGTGGATTTTAAAGTTGGTAAAATTGACTCACCCTAATGTACGTGTTCGTAATTGTCCCAATCTATATCGAGGTTATAAACTTGAACATTTTCTTGTTCGAAGAAGTTAGATTTTTAGCAGATTGAGTAGAAAAGCATGCAACAAAACTGAAACAAAAATTAATAGGTCGAATCCGTTGTACACATGTTAATTCAACAAAATCAGTTTATTCTTTCACATGTGTTATTCCTCGGACTGTAACACCACTGTAACCTTTTACCAATAACAATATGCGATAAATTGATCTGAAACATTTTGTAAACAAAACAAAACCAAAATGAAAAGGAAATCAATTTTGATTCGGTATTTTGAATGCAAAATTTTTTATTTCATCCACATTATGAATGGTGTCGTTTGCGTAATTCTTTTACATAATTTCTTTTGAAGCAGCATATGCAAACAAAACATCTTTTATATTAGAGAAGTTATATTAAATAACAAGCTGTCGGTGTTATATGTGTGTGTCTGTCCAACGAATTTTTCTTTGTTTTTGGATTTTAATATCAAATTTTTCAATGTTCGAGAATTAAAAGAAAATGTCAAAAAACAATTGATAAATTGATTCACAGACATTGATGATTGCATCTGTGCACCAGTTCTTGATTCTGCAACTTACAAAGTCGATTCAATTTAGATAGAAATTGGAAAGACTTTTCAAAACTTTTCGAAGAAATGAATTTGGTATTTTGGCTTTTTATAGAACGGATTGTGGACAACACGGATCAATCAATAAATATTGTGTTCATGTGTTCACTCAATTTTTCAATTGCTATCTAGGTGTATGTTTTGTAACAGAGTCCGGACAATGTCTGTATCGGATCAATTAGTATATTTTGGATCAGTTACTGATCATCAGTTCGCATTTTTCTGAACACGCTATCTTCATCTCAGGTTTTGTTTGTCACTAAATTACTGTGTGAAATTCCGATCAATTGAAGTTTCTAAATCACGTCGGTGCGATAGCAGTAAGCGCATTCAAGGTTTAATCTCCAAACAGGTCAAATTCACCTTTTAAATTGAACCGGAAATTGATCTTTTTAGAGATTGAATAGTTTGAATACGATCACTACAACTGCCGATACGATAAAAGGACAGCTAAGAGTAGTTGATAACGAATCATGCTAATAATGAGAGGTTAATTTTGAATGATATGCGTTTGACTTGACGCTAGATTCTGTAGAAAGTGGTCACTGTATACGTTTCCAAAATCTTTTGAAGAAAATAGATTTGGAAAAACAAATTAAAAAACTGATAAAATTTCGATCTGTGGAAATTTTTCCTTAAAAATTACGGAAAGACTGGGAATGAAAGCAAGACAATCTTGAAAGTGACCTGTAAATGCTGCCATAATATTGTATTTTACTGTACACACCACATCGATTTACATATGGCCTGAAAATCACTGGTATAAAATTGGAAGACTGTGTAATTACAACTCGAACACATCGTTAATGTATGGACTTTTATGAAATCTAAATTCAATTCACGCATTATATACATAGTTTGCAGTGCTTTTGTGAATAAGGTATGCAAATGTAACTTGTGTGTATGGTGTGTATGGTGTACCATGGCATAAAATATTTAACCAGACTTTCTTATTGTAACAAAATATTTTTTAGTTAATGATAATGAACGCCATTTGTAATTTGATAAATTTGCTTTGCATTAACTAAACTGGTAATGTCAGAAAAGAGAAAATCTCACGAAAATATATCAAGAATTCAACTGTGTATTGACTCTCATTCATCAACGAACGCTAAATGAAAATACTAACCGTGGAATGATGGACAAATTTAAATCCAAAAAATTTGTTTGATTGAGAAACTTCAAAAATGCCATCTTCGTTCAATTATCGATGTAATTTACAGTGAAAAAAAAAATGTTTTCGGCTAATAAAATCGAAAAACGTTTAGCGTGTCCAATGCGGACTGACCATATGGCTTCCTAATTAATTTTAAATGAATCAATCAAGCAAAGTTAGATAAAAAATCACTTCAAGTGAGAAAGTCTACGATTTCAAAAATCATCAATAATTTCAAGCGATCAGACGATTCAAACTTTTCAAACAATGAGTCAACGATTATCTGTTGTACGAAACAATGTTCTTGCTACTTTGCCATTAGCACTTCTGAATATCTGATAAGCGAATAAAACCCCAACTTTAGCTTTAAGCTTGGTGATGACTGTTAAAGTTTTCCAAACAAATTGTTGGAGCAACTGAATTGAACTATAGAAATCTGTATTCCACGTTCATAAATCCCATCAGTCGGTTGTGATGCTTTTTAGATGGTCAGAGTTCATGAATGAGTTAGATAATCCCGGCCTCAAGATTTGCAATATTTTTGTATGCTAACAGAGGAAGTATTTCTACCAATTAAGCTGATTTCAAGCTTTCGTTGAGTTGTCTTCCGTATCAATTTAAAACACAATACTCATCATGATTGATAATGTGGAGTATATTGGATCGGGATCATATAAAATGGCGAGAGTTACATTTCGGCAATGCTTCACTAAATCGCACTGGTGAGCCTGAACAATTCAGGGCTGTTCAGATCAGCTGGGTTGTCTGCATGTTATATGTTTTACTTTCCTTCTCTTTGTACAGTTGCCCTGAAGTCAAAGTATTCAAGCTTAGTCGAAAAATTGTATTTTAATGAAAAAAATTACGGACAGATCACCAGGTCGTCGTTTCAGATAAACCTGATCTGAACAAAGACCTGAAAACTTCTGACCTGACTTGTCATAAATTATTTATTTCAGTCACTGTAACAAATCATGAATAATGAAACATTTATCAATGGTTTGATTAGTTGAAAACGCAGAATACAAAACCACCGGCTCAGCTAATTTTTTTTTTAGTGATATAACGGTGCAAATATGCCATAAACAAATACAAAAAATATTTTTTATAAGGAAAAAAATAATAATGAATTATTGGTCTATGCTGACTTGTATTAGATTTGCATACATTCTAATCATATTAAGTAGACTACACACTTCCCACCCACGCAACGGCGAGGTCAAAATCAGGTTTACACAACTGCAACTTTAATTAACAAAATTCTTCAACATTGTACTCCGCACATAGAGACATTTGTATTTTCATTTATGTATCAATACAGTCATACGGGTATAGCAGCAAAGACACCACAGTGATGACAGAATAGAATTTATTTTAGTTTACATTTACATGACTTTACCATGTGGAAAATGAAGAAAGTTTTTGCATTTAAACTGGTAAGGGGCTGTCCACAAATGACGTCACACTATTTTAAAGGTTTTTTTCGACACTTCTCTCATCATGCAAAAATGGTCCAAATTTGTAAGAATCGCCACGTTTCCTTGAACTCCACTCCTTCCCTTCGCGTAATTTCATTTTTGTGAACCGTCCCCAATAAATAATCGAAAGAAAATTTTTTGGAAAAGTTAATAACCTCCGGACCTGGCATGTCACTACAACTGAACGTCTAAAAACGTCTTTCGATTCTGTGTGTAAGTTTGAAATTATCGTGTCGCTATTTTAGCGTTAGAATTTCGATAAACCGATATACAAATCGATATGAATACAAAATATGGTTTCGATGTGTCGACATGATGTAGAACACTTCCGTAGTGTGTCATCTTTATGTTTTTCTTTATGTCTTCAGATCGATTTTTAAAAGAAATTTCTTTTTTAAGCTTATCGGAACCTGTGGTATCTGCTCGAAATGAGGATTGTTTGCCCGGTTAATAGATTGTATTAAACATCCTGGCATGAGAAGAATATTTAGTCGAGACACTGAAAAAGGGACAGAAGGTGAACGAAAAGGTACGAATTGTATTTTTTTACAAAAGGAAAAAGTTTTTTTTTGCTAATAGTTACCGTTATCAACCAGGATAGAGGGTAGAAAAACGAACGGAAACAGAAAAATGAATATGGATGACTATAGAATTTCTTGTCATCGAATATCCTACATCGAGTGAATTAAATTCCGAATATATTTCAGATCTGAAGAAAAAAACGAAAGAAAATTTAATGAAGAACGTGCCATTTCCGAGGTGTCGTGGACAATGTGCAATAATCCAGTTCTCGACACCCTACACAATTCCTTGGATTACGGTCGACGTTCTTTGGAAAACTGTTTTTAGCTGAACTATATGTACTGTAATACAGTACTACTGTATGCATGTACACGCTGATTATGCATGTAAATTTCTTTTAATGTTCAAACGAATGGTGCAGTGTAGTACTAGTGCGATGGGGTTTTCGGGATGTAAGAGAGGTTTGCGAATTTATTTTAGGCGAAAATGCACGTCTTTGATTTGTAAATTGAATTTGAGAAGGTGAATAACGTTGTGCTAGCTATACTCAGCGGATTTAATGATAAAATCCAACCTAAAAAGTACTTTGAAACTAAATGTCAAACCGAAAATGTTGCGAAGGGTTTCACGGTTTCTTATTGATTTTAATTTCAATTTGTTTGCTTTAATGAGATTAGATACATTGTCTGTATCACGAATCGAGGCCCGTTCCAGAACAACAACAGCTGTAACATTGTCATATGATCATTATCTATTATGTATTTTCGTCAATTTCTCTTCGACCCCCCTGAGTTTGAATATATTTCCGAATACAAAAGTATCGAAATGTAAATTCTCTGCAAGATATCGGTGGCAGGTAGAGGATTTTTTTTTTACACAATAGTCAAAAGTCGTTTCTAATCGGGTGCAAACATGTAAACAGGTAGAATCGACATTCGAGTGCCACAACACATCGAAATCTGTAACAAGATTGTTACCCAAAATCATAGCGCGGACGGTGCGTGAATAATATGCAAAACTATACTTCGGATTCAAAATATAAATTCAATTAAAAGAGCGAAAAAAGTGCTAACTGTTTTTCGTTCGATTGACAATCTCTCATTGTGTTGAGCTTAATTTAAAAAAAATCAATTTTATGAGCACTCGATACGCACATGTGCATTCGACTTGAATGATCATCGAGTAGATGCCTATGTCTGTGATGGTGAACGGTGATCTTAAATTCACCATAAAATTGTTGTTATTAATGCATGTAACAAAAATTAAGCGGAGATTTTCTATAACATTTCTACATTACGAACAAAAAAAAATTAAATTCCAATTTTTGCTGGTTGAGTTTAAATTCATTGCCGTCGTCGTCGTCTTCATTCAACATTTTTATATTATTATATACAACATCGTCTGGTTGAAACATTTTATGCAACATTTAAACCCAATGAATGCGTACAATTTTCAACAACGAGACATTGTCGATATGATTGTCTCGCTATTTAACAATGGAATTTATAAATTTATAACACTTTTCGAGATTGAATTAAAATCAACAACAACAACAACAGCAGCACAATCGATATTCCCGTTGCTTTGACGAAAAATTATCACAAATGATCAGATCGAAAGTTTGAAATTGTCAATTCGTCGATGTATTTAATGCATTTGCATTTACAGTGATTTGTATTTTGCAATGAAGTGTGTAGGTAAAAGGTAGTGTACGAACTATGTAATAGTTTATTTCTCAACGCATGCTAAAAGGTTTTTTTAAGTGAATGAAAGGTTATGAGCGAATCGAATTCGCTAAAAAAAATACTTTTTTTTAATAGGGAGGGAAAATCGATTTTCCGTCCCTAGGGAAAAAGACCTCCTTCGTAAAAGAAAACGTCAAACTCGGGAAATAATTTGATATTTCGTATCACGATGAGTAAAAGCACCTCGGGCTAAATCCATCGGACACTTTTATTCATCTGGATACGAAATATCAAATTACTTCCCTTGTATAGTAATATACTATAGCATAAGTAAGTTAGGAACAACATTTTTCCTTAACAACGCTAGAAATACGCGACGAAGTCGCAATATTTCAACACTAGTTAGGAAATAGTTGTTACTATACAAGGGAGGTTATTTGTTATATCGTATCTGGATGAGTAAAATTATCTGAGCGCGGTAAAGAGTCTTCCCTAGGTGCGGATCACAATTATGATTATTATTTAAGGTTCTATTTCAGAGGACTTTCGGTTTCTAGGGAAAAATCTTTCCATCCTTCGTAAAGGAAAATCTCATACTACACTCGGGAAATAATTTGATGTTTCGTTTCACGATGAGTAAAAGTACCTCGGGCTAAAGCCTTCGGACACTTTTACTCATCTGGATACGAAATATCAAATTCCTTTCCTTGTATTGTAATAAACTATAAACTTTTACGACTCATCAGCTACGATCATGTAGGCAAAGGCTAACATGGGTTATGTGGGTTGTCTATGTCAATCTAAGTGCGAAACATCACTCACTTTGAAAAATGACAATTTTACACTAAAATGGGAGAAATGTGGAGGATATATGTCCTATATGCATGAGTTGTAATAATTTCCGTTACTCGTCAGAGTAGCGGATTAGAAACAAATTTCATTTAAAGAATTATTTCTACACATGCATGTGGAGATTCTTTCAAAATGATGTCTTCCACTGTAGATGATATCGACAACCCGTTACCTATGTTTCCCCGTAACTAAATCACCTCAGCTAACCGATGACACCATATTCCTCGTCACCTGTAGGAGGCAATCAGGTAACAACATTGCACTTTTTCGGTTTTCTGAGACCACTGCGACACAGGAACCGGATTTTTTTTTCAAAGTAGTTTCAGATTCAATGGTTTCAATTCCTGTCTGGACACATAAAAGAGATTCTACTAGACAATCGGCCCAGCTAAGGTAGGGTTCTTTTCAAAAAAGAATCCCTCACAGCCAAATTTATTCCCAAAGAAACCAGTTGCTCTATCCGGCGGCTCAGTTGTATTTTGACGATTTTCTGACTAAATAAGTATGTCGCCTATTGGCCGAAAGATATTTAAAGCGAACGACATCTCATTTGAATTTTATTGCTTTAACTTCAATGGTTTCTAATCCAACTTATGCGATTGGTTCCACATGCAAATGCGTAACATTTGTACTAAAAGCTCATGTGGAATGAATTGGATTGAACTAGCGCACTCACAATGAATGGAATTTATAATTTCTTCACTGTGATTTTCAAAATAAGAAAAATTGAGCAAAGACCTGTGTGTCACACTGTTGTTGTTGCAAATTGACTTTAAACAACAACCGTGTTTATAGTGACATTAAAATATGTTTGGCCTGTAATTCAACTGATGGGCAAATATATGGTTTGAAACACTTGCATTCATTACACTCATGTTAACGTTTGTGTCTACTCTATGGGAAAAAAATGAAAATTTCTTCCAGCACTTTTTCCAGACGTGCAAATAATTTTTTTTATTTATTTTTGTTTGTAAAAACAACAGTAAATATCCCAACACATACAATGTTTATTGTAAAAACAACCAGACCCATATATCCGTGTCCATATCGATGAGTGAAAAGAAATAGATAAAGTACCTCTTTGTGTAAGAGAGGAGAAAAAAATCGTCTACTTGTCTTGCCAAGAAGACATGCGATGTCAAGTTTATTATTTACAGTATACACACACCGCAGTTGTAAAAAAAATGAAAAATAATGAGAGAGAGAAAGAAAAAAATTGGTCAATTCACTCACCTCTTTGGTCTTGTCTAAATTTTGGGATGGTATCGGAATTGGATTGACTGCATCGCCTCCCGATTCACGATATTTTTCAACATCACTCAATAGCCGTTCCAAATATTCCACATACAGTGTTTCCTGTTCCAATTCCCTGGTCAGATCAGTTATCTTTTGTTTATGTCTGTCTAAACTAGCCCGAACATCCTGTTCCCATGCGTCTGACAGTGAACTTTGCGGGAACCGTTGCACCCACATTCGTTGGAAATCACTAAAAACACTCATAGTTTTCGATGTCGTCACAGTTTTGTTGTTTGCATTTCTGATTGTTACACAAACACATACGATAAGTTCAATTGTTTCATTTAGACAAAAATAGTGTTCGGTCTGTCCACTTATGTGTACAAATAATGTACGAACTACGGCAATCGATTTAACACTCAAATTAATAATTTTGTATTTCCAGCCGGATGGTTTGGAGTTGCCTTTTTAAACGCACAAAATATAAAACTTTCTATGGGCTGGAACGATTTCGGAATGGCGAATGATTACAGTGATCATATATTTTGACAAAACATATCTTCACTGGCAGTGTTGCTAGCTGCAAGCCGTCTTTATATTTACCGGTGCGGCATACTGAATCGCTTGAAATTAAATGAAATAAAGAATTGAGTATTATGAAAGTGACGTTAGGATACACACAATTCCAAAAATTCCACTAAAATTCACTTCAATCCTTGGAAAGATGTAAGTTAGAATCAGGTTGTTGAACTGTGAGGATCTTGAGATTGATTAAACTAAAATCTCTGAAAGGAAAGGTCAGAGAATTTAAATCGAGAGATTTTTGACATTATGCGAGATAGATCGGCATTCTGCTTTGGCTATCTAGGCTGTCTACATTTCAGCAATGAATGTACATACCAGGTATGGCCTATTCTTCAAAACCTGTCGATTTATCTTGAACATACTCATTATTTTTGTCAAAATAATATGAAAATGGGTGCGTTAGAATCCGCTTTTAAAATTGTTCTTTCCTCCCAGGTAACGTTTGCAGAACATATAAATTTTGAACTTTTTACATATGCAAGCAATGATTTATCTCGTCTAATGGCAAATTTTCTGTTCAATTTCTTTTATGCCAAAGTGGTAGCAATGGCAGTGGCTTACCTAGTACAGTAATTCTCAGTTCTTTCATACTTGGAATCAGCTTGATTACTTCAAACTGGAAATTAGTCAGGAAACAGCAATCATTTATAATTTATTTTGATATGTTGTTGAAGGATTATCTTCCTAAAATAGGTTTATTTTAGGAAGATAATCCTTCAACAACATATGAAAAAAAAACGCAATTTTTTATTTTTAAAACTGAAATGAAAATCCACAAAATTCACATAAAATTTAAAGCAGCAACAACAACAATCGGCTATGTTATGACATGGCTCCGATGTGCCTTTGTAATTATTTATATGTGTTAGTAAATGAAAGTTCTAAAAAAGAGACAGTCTCCTGACAGTCTCTTGACAGCCTTTTTGAATATTGAAAAATATTGTAAAAGTTTTGGCAGAATAAAATTTGCTTTCATGTTGGCGTTAGACAAGTCAAGCCATGGTCTCATTAATAGAGTGTTAGATGTGTTATGTGGCGAGATAGAAAGTACATTGGAATGACAGTTGGCTTCTATGGCAGAAAATGTCAGAAAGTTACATACACAGGCCTACCAACTTATCATTTTTCTGGGTGAAAGAGAAAGAGATATTTTGACAAGTACCCCAAGGCAAGTTATAATAAACTGGTCTTCGGTCCTCTCGCTCTCAACGTAAGATGTTGAAAGAGAAGCAAATACTTTGACAAGTACCACAAGGCAAGTTATTATGACTCACGCACCAACACACTCACGCCTATTACAGTAAAATGTGTTTCAAAATAGACCAATGCGCAAGCGGTTGAAAGATACGAAATTGTATTTTTCATAAAGTCTACTGGCTGTAGGAGAATCAAAAAATTGAAATTTCCGTCATATTTACATACAACAAGCGCACCAAGCCAACAACACTGTCCACTGGTAGATTCATGAACTGGCAACTCTGAAAACTTTGACTGACATTTGATTGATTTTTTTTTCTGCTCGAATCGCTTCAATCGTAAGGTTACCCTATGGTTATTATTTCGTCGAAAGATTTGAAAAAAATTGTTTCTTAACTTCTTTGATTGCTAGCTAAGCTATACTCTGTCGTGCGGGTACTGAATTTAGCTTATGACAACATAGAGTATGGTCAGATAACTTTGACATTACAGGCGAAATTTTGTTCCTTATAAACTACAATGAAGAAATCAGTTGAATCAGTCACAAAGCCCGCAAAAAATACGGTAAAAAATGAAGCAGTTAACAGAGCCCAAGGCCACTCGATTGATAAGAAGAGTAACGACAAGAAAAAGCTTTACAAATGTGTTTTGTGTGAAGAGAAATTTTCCGAACACAGCTTCATGATCGAACATTTCAGGTAAAGTGGTCATCTTAAATTCCATATACTGTTTCGAGGTTCGATTGAATCGTTTTATCGATAGAAAACACGGTGAACGGAAACAAATTGGAACATTTTCAGAGGCAAAAATTCCGATCAAAGATCAATCGTCGGATCTGATCCAATGTGAATGGTGCACCGAGGTGTTTGTCACCATATCCAAGGCCATTGAGCACAAATTCCGAAAGCATCGTTACGAGAGTACAAACTACTTTTGCTCCGATTGTGGCAAACTTTTCCCGCTCAAGGTAAGTTCAAGGCGATTACCTAGAATCCGTTAAGACAAAATGTGAAATTCGTGCAGGTGGCATTGGAACAGCACAATCAAGTTGAGCACAAGAAACCGCAAACACAACGAACCGACAATGACAAAAATCGCTCGTTTCTCTGCAAATTCTGTGCGGTGTCATTTTCCACTTTGGAAGCGGTAAAATTCCACGAGAATGGAGCCCATCAAATGGAACAGCGACTGCAAAATATCATAATTCTACCTCCTGCGTCCAAGAAAGTCAAACTCAACAATCAGGGTGAAGTTACCACTTTGTACTACTGTCATCTGTGTGGCAACGAGTACATGGTCAAGTTTAATTTAATGGTAAGGGCTACTGCTCAGGATGTATGGAAGTTGAATTTTTACACAATTCTGAATTTTAGAAACATCTGGACGTGTGTCACACAGTCGAAGAAAAATCGACTACTCCTACCGATGGCATTATCAAATGTCGTGCGTGTGAAGCGATCTTTTACAACAGCAAAGCCTACAATGTACATAACTTTCATCACAAGCCGGATGATTTATATGTGACGAGCGAGGAGCAGAGGTATACGTTTCTAGCAGTGCCACAGTTAATTACAGTTCATAACGAAAATTTTTTGTTGCAGACAAAAAGTTGTCAATCGAGTCGATCAGGATTTCGACATAAGCAGAGTGCCGCCATCTTTACCTGCCGTACTCAAACCGATTTCACTCAAGAGACTCGCTCGTATTCCTCCAAAACACAGTCCAATAACAAATAAAATGAAGAGAAACGATAGTTCACACGCAACGAAAAGTGTCGACAGCGTGGACTAAAATGACTGAAAAATAAATTTTTAAATGAAAAGGTAAAGAACGCCCGAACCTGTTTTCATTGAAAGGGCGCTGGTTGTGTATGGAATAGTTAGAGAATCTATGCAATTCTAATGGAGGGAACGGTTCAGTTTATAAGCGTTAGACCACCGAAAGCTTTGAAAAATCTGTAGGACATTGGATGCCATCCAGGAGGTCGTACAGTCGTTACGTAGGTGACGTCCAAGACAAATAGACGGTTGAGTATAAAAATAAGATTCTTTCCCGTTTTATTCATGGATCAACAGTTGTCGTGTCTACTGTCTGAACTACTTGCCCACCATCATCCTTAGCGATCAATTTTTCCGCCATCTTTCTGGCATATTTCTTCGGAATCTCAAAGATGCTATGCCTATCCGCCAAATGTTTACCGAATCTCCAGCGATGCGTAAACGCCATGTTGCAATGATCGCATTGAAACGGCTTTCCTGTGTGCAGCAACATATGCGACAATAGGCTCGCATAATGAGTTATGCCCCGGTTGCACACGTCGCACGTGTACGCCTTTTTCTCCAGATGGGACAGTTGGTGCACTTTCAGGTGCTGGAGCGTAAAGTAGCTTTTATCACATTGGTTGCATGCATATTTTTTCACCCCTTGATGCGCTCGCGTCAAATGATATTTCAGATTTGTGGAGGTGATGAATTGTTTGCCGCATAGGCTGCATTCAAAGTCTTTGCCCAGGTGGAGTTTCTTATGGTTTTTGTACGACTGCTCGTAGATGAATGATTTTTTGCACGTTTCCACTTCACATTGGTATTTGCGAATGTTCAGGTGATAGTTAATGTGCTCCTCCAGGGATCGTTTGCCCAGAAATTTTCGATCTAAAATCAAGAATTGGATTCCCAACAGTTCGAACAGTTTGATTTGCATCAGAAATTACCACACAATTCGCACTGATAAAATTTGATTTTGCCAATGGACGGATCGTGGTGGAACATGTGCTTTTGATATCCATTTTCATTTTTGGCATTGAATGATTTACCGCAAATCGGACATAGCCGTGGTTCGGATTGCTTTTCCCGCCGTTTTCTGGTGACTGGTGGGATTTGTGAGTGGGCATTTTGGATGTGTGATTTTAAGCTGAAGCGGAGCGGTAAATTGAAAGATTTTGTAACGGAAGAGACTCACTTGCTGCCGGTTCAATCGGTAAAAGATCGTACCGACAACAGGTATTTATAGTTGTAACTTCGGCCTGAAACACAACTTACAATTTCGACGATGTGAACGCCTCACCGCAATCCAAACATTTGAAATCTTTCCGTTTTTCAGAATTCTTCAATTTCAATCTACTTCGATGATTCGATGCAAGTTTTATCCGTCTCTCCACACTCCTTTTCGATTTCGTTTCCTTTCTTTTAGCTACGTCATTGTTGCCTGCAACATCTTCGATCTCTTCAATTGGATTCGTCACGTCCAGTTCAGGTATCTTGTTCTCGCCTGTTTGTTCGAAAAAAAAATGATTGAAATCTCTAGATGACCGAAAAGTGACCATACAACATACCGATTTCATCTCTCTGTTCTTCAATCCATACTTCGATATGCTGAGCCATCATCTCCGATTCATCTTTGATTGGTTCGTTGGTCATGCCATTACTACGTTCGTTCGAATGGTTGACACCGATGTGAATGTTTAAGTTGCATTCGAGTCCTTCATTAGAAACAGAAGGAAATTGAGAAATTGGTGCCAATAGTTCAGAAAACAAAAACTGATCAACGACCGACTCACTGAACGATGACTCGCAATGGTTGCATTTAAATTTGAAAAGATCGGGCGGTGTCTGTTCTTCTCTGCAAATAAATTCTGAAATGGAAATGAGACCAAATTGTACTACAACGTGTCGTCCGGATTGTTAACTCATCAGCCACAAAACGTCTGTATGTGACCGTAACCAACCGTTCGTCATCAACATTAATTTATCCCAGTTCCTTTGGCACGATTTCCGAAATTCGTACGATTCAGTTAGCCGGCGTGAACACGGTCTGCATATCTTTGATGCCGATATCATATCATCTTTGAGGCGGTACGTGTCAGGCGGTACACCAATAACATCAAACAAAATCTTCCACAGGAAAGTGTCAGTTCGAGCACATTTGTCGAACAGGCCGAGGACACTATCATCGGTTTTTACAAGACAAACGCAACATAACACATATTCACTCATCTTACATCTAATTTAGGCTCTAAACATTTGGTTCGACGGGTTCGACTAAAATATTGTCGCTTTAACCAAAAACAAAGTACACAAAAACTGGCATTTAAAAAAGGAATAACATACAGCGATGACAGTCACACGTTGCGCGATGAGTCGCCGCAAAATTACATTGTTGATGTCGTTGCTGTCAAAGGATTTACCATTCTGGTGACGTAACGTTATTGTTGAACAAAGCATCCCTTCACTCTTTCAAATAAGTCTTGTCGTTCTTTGTCAGCCATACAGGCCGCTAAAGGTCCTAAAGTTTATTGCCTCGAGTAAAACGACAACATACAGTTCTACCTTTATCCCTGAAATACCAACTTTACCAGCTCTTGGACAATTTGGCTGGCAACACTGAAACTGACCGCTCACACCGTTTCAAAAATTAACGTAAAACGTAAACATTGGCAGGATTTGTGTCTAATTTATACCCAAAACAAATCGTGAATTTACCACAAATGAGTGCAAAAACTGGTGGTGATGAAGATCCGGTGAATGAGGAGCGTGCCGGGATCGTTCGAGAAGTGGGGTCGCAAGCCGTTTGGAGTCTGTCGTCATGCAAACCAGGTACATACCGGCTAAAACATTCATTTCGCTGTCGTCTGTTCATGTTTATTCCGGTAGCAAACGAGAACAATTCTTTTTTTGATTTACATAAAATGTCCAGGTTTTGGAGTCGAACAATTGCGTGATAATTGTATGGACACGTACTGGCAATCGGACGGTCAATTACCGCATCTTGTCAACATACAATTTCAACGAAAAACTACAATAAACCAGATTTACATCTACACCGACTACAAGCTGGACGAAAGTTATACCCCAAGCAAAATTTCAATTCGATCGGGAACGCACTTCAACGACCTGCAAGAAATCGAAATTGTCGAACTGAATGAGCCGGCAGGTTTGTGAATAGCTCACTGTTTGCTTGACTGTATTTAATTCGCTTTATCCGCCATAATCAGGCTGGGTGGTGATTCCCATCGAAGATATTCGAGAGCAACCGATACGTACGTTCATGATTCAAATAGCCGTCATATCGAATCATCAGAATGGTCGTGATACTCACATGAGACAGATTAAAATTCATTCACCGATCGAAGGTCGAAATTATTTACTAGAGGAATATGGTCCATTCTCGACGCTAGAGTTTCAACAGTACCGAACTTTGCGATGAAACGAATGTCTAAGTCTAAGTAGAATTTTAATTTAATAAATTTACATTCGGAACGAATGACTGGTCCAATTTATTGTTAATATCATCGTCATGGTACTGCAGTTATTTCTACACAAAGTGGTCTCCGAATTTACAAAATTTAACAGGTTGCCGGTTGTTGCGACTCATCAACTTTAGGCACACCGGAAAGTGCTAAGGGAGTCGAGGAATACCTCCAAATAAATTTCTAAAAATAAAATATTTGACTTTTGATTTTTATAAATTTATTTGGAGGTATTCCTCGACTCCATTAGCACTTTCCGGCGTGCCTAAAGTGCCTGCTCGATCATTATCCACTACGTGTTAATTATGTTCGAGTAAAGCTGCAAGAACTTCCATACCAAGGAACTGGAAAGATGAAGATCTTAAAGGACATTTTAAGACATTGTTCTACAAAGCGCTATTGCAAGGTGTAGACAAAAAGAATTGAAGGAAGTTTTTAGTGACAGCATTGATAATAAGCGATGAGATCTGGTAAGAACTTTGCATAGATATTTGTGTATAACTTTGCTTCAGCTGTTTTACCAGTACGTCCACTCCTACACTTCACATTAGGGCGTTCTGTTATAACATTAGGGCCTTTTGAGTCGAGGAAATAAGTTTAATCACGTAACCGCACACATGAAATAGTTATTTGTCTACCTCTGCAAAAAAAAGGAAATTCTACCTCGAGCGATTCGCAAGCCTCACTCTTCTCTGGCCATAAATTTCCCATTTTTTTGCATCGGTTAACCTTATTTTTTTCGACTCAAAAAGCTCTAATAATATGTCTGATGACAATAGAGTAAGGAATTTTTTCTCTGATTATTCGTTCGTCGAGCGAGTCGCCACCGATCGGCAATGGGTTTTGAATTTTTATTTTTACAAGTTGGCGACATGCATTGGTACATCGGAAAATCCGTGCTGCCATCTACATAAAAAAACGCATTCTATGCGAGCTAACCTTCTATTCTGGCGAGATTTGTATATTTTCAGACCTTTCTCTTCAGATGGGGAGAAAATATAATTGTCATTCCCTGAAGAAAAGTTAAACCCACCATGCGTTCATCTCCAAACTCGTGTTGGAATATCGTATTTTATTCCAAAAAAAGCGCAACTGAATTCTAAATATATAACACTAATGATTGTAACAACTAAGAAAACCGGCACTATGAAAAATCGACCCGTACAATTTCATCTGTTACAAAATCGTCCAATCCAATATCATTTCTTCCAATATCGTTCTTTCCAATATCGTTCTGTCCAATATTGTTCACGGTATAATTTCATTCTGTCCATTATCTTTATGTCCAATATATTTCTGTCCAATATCGTCAACCGTCCAATTTCATTCTGTCCAATATCTTTCTGTCCAACATCGTTCTATCCAATATTGTTCACGATCCAATTTCATTCTGTCCATTATCTTTCTTTCCAATATCTTTCTGTCCAATATCGTTCACGGTCCAATTTCATTCAGTCCAATATCGTTCTGTCGAATATCTTTCTGTCCAAGTTCGTTCTGTCCAATTTCTTTCAGTCCAACATCGTCAAGTCGCATTTTGTTGGACTGAATAATATTGGACTATATTGAACGAAAAGATATTGGACTGAAAGATATTGGACAGTAAGATATTGGAGAGAATGAAATTGGACAGAATGATATTGGACAGAAAGACATTGGACAGGAAGATATTGGACTTAAGGTTAGTAAGTCTGTACATACTTTTGGCTATTTGTGTGCAAGCGATATTATCGTTCAAGAAACAATATTATCATTTCTGATATTATATTATCACCCGTGAAACAATATTATCGTCCGGGCGACGATAATATCATATTAGAAGACAATAATATCGTTTTCTGTAACAATATTATCGTCCCTGCAACGATATTATCGTCCATGAAACGATATTATCGCCGCTGCAACGATAATACACTCGGAGATTTTTCCCGTCACCTTATCAACCAGTGATTAACCAATTTAAAAATTGTAAGTCATTTGCTAATGCAAATGCAAATGGTGAATCAATTAAGAACGGTCATTTATTATTCATATGCTCTTTGTATCATCTAGGCCCAAAACAATTTCGTGGAATGGAAAATTTTAACTCCAAAAATGTCATCCAAAAAAGTGCACCACAGATAACAGATGATTCTGTCTGAAGATATCTCTATTAGTGAATTACAGAATCTATCCTATGGTCTCCCCAACATCTGTCATCTGTGATGAAATTTTTTGGATGACATTTTTGGAGTTAAAATTTTCCAGTTCTTTTGTAATTCACGACAGAAGTACTGGACTTGCGTCACGGCCCCTTACTACAGTGCGGCATATCTGTCCAATTTCATTTTGTCCAATATCTTTCTGTCCAATATCATTCTGTTCAATAGTGAACACAGCGATTGCTTTGGACAGAAAGATATTGGACAGAATGATATTGGACAGAATGAAATTTTACAGAATGAAATTGGACAGAATGATATTGGACAGAATGATATTGGACTGGAAGATATTGGACAGAACGATATTGGACAGAATGAAATTGGACGGTTGACGATATTGGACTGTACGATATTGGACAGAACGATATTGGACAAAATGAAATTGGACCGCGAACGATATTGGACAGAAAGTTATTGTAAAGAAAGATAATGGACAGAATGAAATTGGACGGTTGACGATATTGTGCAGAAAGATATTGGAGAGAAAGATATTGGATAGAACAATATTGGACGGTTGACGATATTGGACAGAACGATATTGGACAAAAAGATATTGGACTGTAGCAGTTAACGATATTGGTCTGGACGAAAATATACAGAACGAAATTGGACTGGGACTAAATTGTACAATGTGTACGATATTGGACGGGTCGATTTTGCGGGTCACCTAAGAAAACCATCACGATCTGCCGTCCATCATTTTTCAAAGTTTTGGTTTGATTTATCGACCCGTAAAAACTTCACAAGATAGGTATCCACACTCCGCACTACTTACATTAAGGGAGTATTCCAAGGAGCTGTCTAAAAGATATTTTCATATTGTTGGATCATCAGACATGATTTTACTGATGAAATTACCCCTCCAATATAATCCATTTACAAGTTCCAAGTGTGTTGACTGTATAGATGATAAATCATCAATCCATGCTAAAAGGGACCAGGTACAAAAGCAAAGAGTGTAATAATTTTCAATCCGTTTATTCATTTGAAAAGTGTGTGATAATTAACTCAAAAAGAAAGATTTGTTTGTAACACAAATTACTTTCAACTTAAATATAAATAAAAACAAATAATTTAAACAGACGCTTTTCTTGTGTGGTATTGGTATACCATTAAAATATAATTACAATAAATAAAAAAACAAAACATTTTATATCAAATCGTTGATCAAACCAAGCTGATTTGTTTTTCTTTTTTCTCGAATAGGAAATTAATAATTTTTTTAAATTTTTTTTTGCCATTCAGATACGAAATGATCACATAATAGCTTGGACGTTTAATGTTGTAATTGATGCATCTCATTCAGTTCTACAATAGTTATTTATAGCGTCAATTAGTGTCTAAAAGGACGTATATAAATCATGAATATTTGATTCAGACCCGGTGCATAATACCACTGCGGGACCAAAATAAGCCACTTTTTGACTTGACCGTTAACAAATCTGTTCTTGTGCCTGTTCTTGGAGTGCGTTGGCGGGCAGGTTGTTCATTTCGACAATTTGATGAATCAGTTTTCATCCGAGTGATAAGAAATTGTGACAGAAAATGTACTAATGTTACAGATATTCGTATGGCATGCCGCACTCTTGATGATATCATGGCAGTTTGAGCATACAGAAAATATACCTATCATCATGATTATCATTGTCATGATGATGTGGTGAATTCTTTTACGTACGTAGATGTAAAATCACATGAAATTCCGGTGTGTTCGATCATTTTCCAGTCCGTTCGTCTGATTTCTATGAAAAATTCAATTCACTGTGCTGAATTTGGATTTATTGCATTTAGCCTGAAGGTGACATACCGCTCAATTTACCGATAGTGGTTAACAACGCCGTTGGTCATCGAAACTGTTGTTTTCATTATTCGTTTCACACAATCAGAGAAGAAAACCTGAAAGCCTGTTACGGCTATCATCTGTTATCGACAATTTCTACAGGAATAAGCAACAAGCACTGACTAATACAGTCTTTTATAACAAAGTCATGTTCAAAACAATTGAAGTAGAAGATTTGAAATCATTCATTTGAAAATACTTAGGTCCGGTAAAAAAACTGCTGATATGCTTGCCGTCCATGAAAGGTCAAAATCATGTAATGAGGAAATGAGTTTTGTATCTGAATTGCAAAAGTTTTATGTAACACTTTGTATATAAACTAGTTATCATGCCCAACCTCGCGGTAAGCGATCAACTGTCTTCGTACAAAATTTGTCATGAAAATTATACTATTTTAGTATGAGCTTAATGCAGCTTGTGGAAATTATAAATTGGAAAATTGCACTCCTTACATGTTCACACTTTGGAATTGCAATTTATTAAATTATTATTTAGTTTACACCATCCACACAAGTAGTTGTAGTTATTTTAATATTCGATTCGCTTAAATAATCTAAATTGTAGTAGTTTTTGTTTAATATTCTAGGTAGCTTAAAACGACAGAAAGGCACTAAATACTTTCTTCAATTTTTCATATTTCTCATTATTTATTTCTTCTTAAAACAATCGCTATGACTTCTACGGGTCTACTATAGGGCACATGTTTTTATATATTTCATTATTCCATTGAACGAAAAGGATTAAAATCATGCACGCGATCAATAACTGAAAGGCATGGAATATCCGGAAGTCAAAACTCTCTTTAAAAATGTTATGTTTACGATACATTTGATATTTTATAAGTTTACTTTTAATTGAAAGAAGTTTTTTTTTCATTTTTTTTTATTAAATATAAATTGAGATTATTATCGGGTAGCGATTCGAAGAGAAATTTTTATTTTTATTACGAACAATGAACGTTGTGTTAGACTTCAAAATCCGCTACTAATTTTACTGATATTATTGTATGAGAAAACTTCGGTTCAAAGTAAGAAAAACAATAGAAACACCAAACCCCATTTCATTTATTAATTGAGCGACAAAATGGTGGCAATAGCTTTGTGTAATATTATTCTCTCTTCGAGACGTGTCGGTTTGTTTTATCTATCGTTTCGAACCTACCAAGAGAAGTTTTACAAATATTCTTATTATTATAGCCTAATGTTTACCCAAGAGTGAGCCATAATTCGATTAGTAGATAGATTACATTTTAAAGCGAAAATTATCAACAAAATAATTAACATAAATGTATGAAGAAAACAAAATATTGGATAACATGAACGAAGTAAGACATTATGATTGATCTGTTTAAACTTTTCGAACTACAGGGAACGTTATCGAAATTTAGACACTAACTTGTTCAGCTGTTTTTCAGCTGGTACGTACGTATGTAGTATTGGTAATACCGTATAAAGACGTACAAACAGTTTTGTTTGTATGATTACATCGTCTGGAAAATAGATGAACCAATTCATGTCTAAATTTCACTGGCGTCCCCTGTAGTTGCAAAAGTGTAAAATATTCGAATATTCAAGTTGGAAGTTAGTCACAGTAATAATGTCCAATTAAGGATGTAGGTCATTTTAATCGCGAAACTCCGAGGAAATGAAAAACCACCGGAAATTTCTTTGGGTAATGAATCATTTCCGTGCACTGCCGTGTTGTGCTGCGAGTAGAAAATTAAGAAAGAACTGCTGAAATTAGTCACCTGAGTTTCGTCATTTCATTATTGTGCATTTGGACTTTGATTGCTTTCGGTCCAATTGAGCTAGAATTGGTTTAGGGTATCGATAAATGTAAATCAAAGAATGATACCAGACATCGTAGTGGAATTGAACGACTGCAGTAATGTTTTTCATTAATTTAATTTAAATTTCTGAAACGATGTAGTCACATCAATGAATGTGTACAATACCATCGTTGATTGTAGAACTACAGAGAATCTTATCTACACAAGCGAATACTAAATAAATATAGTCGTAAAAAGGAATGAATTTCAAATTACAACCTAAGAATATTTGAACTTAAATCATTGCATGCAGAGAAAATAATGTCGACGGTAGACTTCACGTGGTCAAAGGACCAGGTTATCCATATTCATCCTCATGCGCCTTCTGACTTTGACTTCTACTTCTAATGTTCCTATGAAGCAGGCGAATTTTGACCTAGAACGCCTTCGATGTATCTACCGGCCAATCCGTCAATTTACAGAAATGTGGGCTAGTTGAAAATTTTGCGAGTTTTGGAAGTTTCGAAAGCCCGTTTTACAGTAAAGATTATTGAAATTCTCCAATTTTATCCGATACTTTCAAAGATAATTGATTTTTTCATTTCATTTTTGCTGAAGTTTTCTATACAAATCAAATTATGCATGCAGTCGCAGCGAAGATTGAGTTGTTGTGTAATGTAGTGTACTTCTTTTCATCTGTATCGCGGTAAGCTGTTTAAGATGTAGACAACAAAAATCTCGTCGTGCATATTTTTACGAAAACTCAGATAACGAAATTGTGTCAATTTGTGCTTTCAAGCACAGCTGACACAATTACTGTGCTTAAGGAATTCTTGTTTTTATCGATCGAATCTAAAATTTGCGCATAGTAGGAAAATCGAAAATTATTTTTGATTAAAATAACTGCAGAAATTTCCATCGGTTAGGAGAGCTAATACACGTCGAACAAAATCTTCACTCTGGGCTCGCATGACAAAATCGAATATTGTGCGAAGTAGAATATCGTTTCATTGATGTTTACGTTTCTGCTATTCAGTTACGATGTTTATTGCGGCACTAATGAGTTAATCAATGTCCTCAAAACCAATTATTTTTAATCAAATTTGAAACGATAATTCCATTGTACTGTTTTTGAACTTTTGAGTAGCAACACTACATAATGGACACTTAAAATATAATTGTTGTTGTATGGAAAACAGGGCCTACTTTTTGGAAACTAATTTCTTGAATTTCTTGAAATTTCTCGAATTTTCTCGATTTTCTTAAAATTTCTCGAATTCGAGAAATTCGAGAAACTTCAAGAAACTCGAGAAATTAGTTTCTTGAAATTTCTTGAATTTCTCGAAGTTTCCCGAATTTCTTGAATTTCTCGAAGTTTCTTGAATTTCTCAAAGTTTCTTGAATTTCTCGATTTTCTCTAAAAGTTTCTAAAAAGTAGGCCCTGATGGAAAATGATATTGCGACATTGTCTTGGACGTTATGTTGTAGATAGACATGTCGTCTGGTGTGCTCTATAACAAAAGTGTATGTAGGACAATAATTTGGATTTAAATAATGTGAAGGGATTGTCAACCAATGCGCCAAACTAATTTTTTATCTGGCAGTTTGCAAACTCACGGTACCACTTTCATTGATATGTCTCGTAAAGCGCAACGGACTTTGTCGATGAATACAGACGATGTTTAATGAAGTAAAATATTTTGTATGACGAGCTAACACTGAAATAAGCGATGAATAAACCAAAAATTTAAATCGAAAGAAGTAGTGGACTCGGTAAATTATGCTGGTGTGATATGTTTGCTCTTATTGTAACAGGTCACATACTTAATTAATTCGAAACGAAACACCCCTAGCCACGTCCCACATTAAGCGAACTATCACTTTTAATTATTAAAGATTTTGCGGTTGTGTTGTTGTTGTATTGCTGATCCAAAAAACTAATTATGTTTAAGTCTGTCGATATCCATTTTTTTCCATATCAGACCTCTTTTCTAGTTATGTAAAATGACACCAAATTATGAAAATTCAAAAACTATGAAAGGTGTCAACGAAAATTCCAGCAAAGCAATTCTGCCCATATGCGGGTTTTCATACGAGCTTTCATTTAATGGGTTTTTAGCATAGGTTTTCATTTATTTATTTTTTATTTTAATTACTTTGTGCTGGTTAAGAGTTTTCGCATACATGGAAAACAGTTATGTCACCAAATGTGTGTATAACTGAATGTCAACAATTATAATAAATTGTATTACTTGTCAACGAAGTAATGCAAATTAGTCTTTTGTTTTCATTAATTAGCGCGGTATTCATAGTTGCAAATGTCGATAAAAGTTTTTCTGTTTCTGTAACTTCGTCTACTTTAACTATTATTAAAAAACCAACATAAAAAACGACATTCGGGCTTATCTCCACGATATCTATGTCTTGCAGTGACAATAATTGTAAATAGTTTCAGAAATTTATTAGCTTTAAAATCCTCAATAAATCCCGTAGTCTCCAGCCTAATTGTCTACATAATTCCAGACAATGGCAATAAACGAACCATTGTAGAATATAGAAGCAAAAATAAACCCACTTCAGCGGTAACACTGACACCCCATGTATCTGCATAGCTACGACCGTTTCGCAGCTGGAGTATATTTTTTTCATTTTGCTAAAAGATTCAATATTACGGCACAATGCACAAAGAACGAATTTTACAGCATTTTTAATCTCTCCGATTGAAATCTTCGCTGTTTGTAGAGAATTGTATTTTTAACCATGGTTAATGGCACCAGTTACGAGTGCCTTTTTTGTCTCTCTCACACGCAGAGTTGTACCATTCGTTTTTCTCTTTCAGCGCTCGTAACGCGAGAGGGTTCGTAATCGGTGCCCTTACGCTACGTCATGTTTAACTTTGAGTTTTTGTTTTGCTAAAGAAAAGATATCCCTAATTGATGACACATTAAGATTCTGATTGGGTCTTTTTTCACTGAGTTTTTTTTACAAAGAATGTTGTGACAAAATGAGCATAATTTCTTAACAATATTTTCTGGTGCGTAACTAAACTGTTTTTTTTTAAGTTTGCTTGAGTGAAATTTAAAAGGTGACAGTACCCTTGAAATAAGCTAGTGAACGTGTTACAAGACTTATACTCAAAGTTGACCTCACTTCACATTGTGCTTTATAACGGCCTCTGTATTGCAAAACACTCTGCAGAATCTAATGATTAAGCGCTTAAGTCATAGTTTTGTTAGGATTTCTTTCCGTGTTAGGAAAGGTCTTTATTTCGAGAATGTTCTGTTCGTCATAAATTGTACAAATGTTCGCCATGGATTCTAACGGAACGAAAACAAAAAACCAAAATAGTTTTTCGATCAAAGCTCAGTTTTACCTTGATGATTTGCCACGGTAATGTGCTGTAAGGTCGTTCAACGATAAAATACACTCTCGTCAATATTTATACGATTGTTTGTTCAATTCAAATATATAACGTCATCAATCAAATAAAATTTACGAAAAAAAAGCAACAACTGAAATCATATACCATTAGACAATCATCACCGCGACCATCGCGACATTAAAATAACAACAACAACACTTCGTTTTTATCAAGCGAAATATTCAAGTTTTATTCTATCATCCGAAAGAGTTGATAATTGTCGTCGCGAAGCTGTTGATAATAACAAGAATTTTACCATTTGACATTAAAAACAACCAGATTTTCAATGTAGACATGAAACTCTACCTTGAACAACAAAAAGATGATCTAAAAGAAAGTTAAAAACTAATTTTCTAACGACATCATCGGAACTGCGGATTAGTTTTTTCACGTTCCACGTTGACGCATACAACTCTCTGGTTAACTTTAATTAGGGAAAATAATCTAATTTTGTTTCAGATATTAATGCGGCCCATGAGAGCGTATATGTCGTCGTAACACTGTCGTAACGAACACGTAGAGGAAAAAAATAATTAAATTAATTAGAGTTCCGACTTGATTGTTAGAAGAAATAGAAAATTAGTTTTTGATGACAAGATATTTCAGCCGTATCGAAATGTAACTGACAGGCATGTACGCTTCTAGCTAGCAAACTTTTTCTTTTTCCAGCAAATATTTGATCAGCAAGTCTATTAAATTGTCACAGTAATAGCGGACTTATTTCAGGCAAACATATAGCAACGCCAAAGACACCTTATTTAATTTTTTTCTTTTGTTATACTGTCACACTTGACACGAGAACAAAAGAAAAATTTGAAATAGATCTCTTTTGCGTTGCTATGTGTAGCTAGAGGAAGTGTTTTCAGTGCGTAGTTTTAATCATTTCCTTCGATTGGCGAATCTTAAAAGTGGAAAATGATACACTAAAAAAGGTCACACTTTAAAGGTATTTTTGATGTGTCTTCAAAGATTTCAATCGACATAATTGTTTTGCTATGAGACGTATTTTAAAAGGCATATTGCAATCTGAGGTCGATGAATTGGTGTGAGTTGGTACACGGAAAGAACTAAAAATACTGATGCCAACGTATAAAAGTTTAGGTACGATTGAGGTTTACGTTTGAAACTCAAATTTTATGTCTCGTGCGAAGAATGTAAAGCGTACATTTGTATATTTTCATCACAATACTCGTATAATTTGCGACTCATTCGCCGATATGACGAAAAATTGTACGACTTACTGTAGCAATGCGAAAGAGACCTAATTCAAATATTTCTTTTGTTATATTGTCGCACTTGCCAGAAAAGGAAAAGAAAAATTAGAATTATGATTCCTTCGTGTCGCTATAGGTAGCGATAAATGTACGTCGAAAAGTTACCGAACAAGATAACAATAGATATAACAACAAAGGAACAATATACATTTCTATTGTTCTTTTGTTTGATCTATTGTTTGCATGTCCGGCGACTTTTAACTACACTGCACATATTCATAGTACGAAGAATTTGAGTCTCATAAGTCAATCCTACATCTGACATGTTACATCGGTATTTTCGGTAAAGTCTTATCTTTAGGACATTAGTAAAGGATCTCAAGAAAGTTGTGGCTTTAACGTACATTTTGTGGAAGAAAATATCTGTAGTCGTAGTCGTAGCACTTTGCCTTAGGGAATACACTGAATTTACATCACTAACACTAGAGGAAGTATCTCCCTCCAGTGTGTCCGATGACCTTGAAAAATACGTTTGATGACCGTATCCACTTATAAGTCTGTCGACTGAAAGCAAAAACTTTCAAATAAAATTGTGATGAAATGGTCAGCATATTGCTGAGAGAAACTAATAAATTTTACTAAGAAGAGAATAAATTTGCGGACGCACAGTATAATGCAACCCAATTGAAAAATAAAAATTACAAAAAATAAAAACGGAAAACGAAAAGTATTATTAAAGTAGAGAACATAAAAAATCACAGCATTTTTTAGTATAAACTTAAAAAAAGATAAAATTATAGACAAAAGAAATAATAATTTTTTTGTTTTGTTTTTCTTCTCCTTCTTTTCTCTCCCTCTATCTATCTCTCTCATCTTTTTTTTTCTTTCTTTTTGTATGTCTAATATGCAAATTCGATAATATAAAACTTATGAGAATAATCGTGACTGGCTCATAAACTAATACATTCAATTGCATTTTGTCTTTTGTTTCTTTGCTTGTTGTTTTGTTTTTGTTTCGCTAAGAAGCCTTATATGTCATGATCTGCTCTAATTTAGGCACTAGTAACATTATTGAATTTTCATTTAAATAAATTAAATCACCGTTTCCTTACCAACTATCAGCACATCAAGGCTTCACGAAAACGGAAACGATAAAATTGGATTGAATAACTTATCCTCGTACAATTGCTGGTCATCCATTTTCTTATACCGCCACAGTTCCATTGCTTTCGTACAACTATTCTGAATCGTTTCGATTTCCTCAAACGTCAAATCGCGCATCCAATGGAACGGTGCCGATTTCGAGTCACGGAACGTCGACGACACGCCACCGATGTTGTTCCGGGTGTGCGTGTCCAAAAATTCCTCCACCATCGGATCCAGCGGCAGTCCGTAAAAATTCAATATTTCTTCGGTCATTTTGAACGGATCCAGTGACAGATCCTCGTACCGAACGGCTTTGAAATTTTGCGGATACTTTTTCGACAGAATTTCGGCCGCATAGTAATCGGATACCATGTCTTTGCATAAAATGTGAGCTTGATCGCAATCGGAATTGCCCGGGCACCAGTCCCGATGCTTACGTGATTGCATAGTACCGCGCGGATCACGTATCAACAGCACGATGCGCACATTCAAATGCGGATCGTTGAGCAACTGTTCGGCTAGGGCCAACCGAAGTCGTACGACTTTCATGCTTTGTAGTGGAAAAAGTTTACAGAATGGCGTCAGGAAATTAGGATCCCAACAGTGTTGCGGATACAAGCGGCAATACTTCCACAACCGAGTGTTGTGCGTGAACAGGTAGTCATGTTCGGCGCCAAAGTCTAAATAATCCTTCATGTCAGTGTAGTTACATTTCAGCAACTGCTTCAAATTATAAATGGCCCGTTTCGCATGCGGTGCGCCACGAACCTGGATAATATCAAAATCCAGCAACGGTTCGTAGTGATAATAATTGCCCGGCATTGCGTTCAGAATATCGCCCAGGAACGTTGAGCCCGATCGCCAAGTGGTGATGATGACACTCCGGAATGGTATGCCATTGGTTTCGGGTGTTAGAGCTGCCAGATTCTCACTATCCCGAGGATATTCGAAAAATTCCATTTCTTCGACAATTTTTTGCCGTTGAGCATTCAGTATGTCAGCAATGGTCACAGTCATATTGTACGTTGGTACTGTCGATTCAAAATTTTTGTTACTGTTATGCGTAGCTAAATGCTTATTCGACTTTGACAGCCTGTATCCCTGTTTATCACCTGGTTTGTAGTATTCCGTGGCATAGTAGCTATTTGATGCGAATCGTTGACTGGCGAATATTAGCAAAATACACAATAGACTTATCGCGAACACCCCGATTAAATTGAATCTCGGTGTCATCATTATTTCTACGGTTAATTAATTATACACCACAATCACACACGTTCCGAACACAAATTTTTGTAAATTTAATTTCGTTTGTTTGCTGTGAGATTCTGAATATTTTTTTTTGTTTAACTTGTTCGTACGCAACGAAACTGGTTTCTTAAGTTTTCTGCACAAACACGAATCTAGGACAACATTCGTCTTTCGCATTTATCGTCGATGCATTGCAGTATTATATTTTACATTACGAATATCAGAAGATGTTCCAATTTTTCTTTTTGCTATCCTTCAAGCGCATTCAATCCATGACTCTATTTTAAATATACATCGATGGTATCGACTCCCGACAATAGTCAACGTTTTAACGGGACGCAAAATATAAATAAAAATGCACAAAAGTCTCTGTTTTTTTTTATGTAATGATGTGTAGACGAATTTTAATGTTGGAATGTTTTGTACAAAAAAAACACACACTTTTCAACGAAACGATATACACACAGAGCGCTTACGGTCAGAGGAAAAATGCATACTGTCAAAATATAATGGAATTTTAACTTCAAAAGGTATGTTTCGATGCAGTGTTGCCAGCGTTGCGGTGTGCGAAAAATGATTGATTCCGTTTTTGGAAGTTTTTGAGTTAATCTGTTTGAGAGTCTAGCGAATGTGTCTAGCAGATTTTTTAATGGCACCCAGTCCAGTAATTTGCAACCGATGTTCATCTTTGAGTCAATTTTTCAATGACTAGATAAATGATTTACACTTGTGAACGCTCTCTTCAAAACATGACAGAGGTTTGAGCGACACATCTCTCAAATGAATTCTTTGAACAGTCCCCCAAAAGTCAAAACAAGTCAACTCAAAGTAGAGTCCGTCAATAATAAATTTTTAACAATAACAACCAAGTGTTATCTATCATGAATTCATATTTCACCGACGAAGAAACATTGATATTGTTGAAATTAGTTCACACAAAGGACTTGCAAGACAAATTCAATTCAAACAAAAAGAGACATCGCAAGGTCTGGGAAGAAATCGCCAAGATTCTGGAAAAACAAGGCATCCGAAAATCGGCCGCAAAATGTCAAAATCGTTACGAAAACACGAAGCGAACGTACAATACGATCAAACGGAATCATATCGGTCCACAGAAACCGAATTATCCGTACTGGGACTTTTGGGAATCGATTCTGGGTGAAAAGCGAGACATGCCCTTTGGTGCATTCGACGAACACCACGAAACTTATTTACGACTTAAGGAGGCTAGAGACGATGGTGATGCTGTTCCGCCGGACTGGGAACATTGGTCGAAATACGATGAATATTATAAACAAAAGAGACTTACTGCAGAATCGGATCTGGTTCAGAGTGGTAATGTTTCACGCAAAAGAGTGATGATCTGACACTGATAGCTTTTGCTTTCAGACAACGCCAAGTGTACACAGCTCTCACAAACTTTCACCGACGCAGAAACAGACGAATTGCTGTTAATAATGGGAGAACGAGCTACTAGGCAAATGTTCGTCAATCATCGAAAGAAGCACCGGATCGCCTGGAATTACATTTTAAAATGTCTGAAGAAGAGGGGAATTCATAAGACCGCCGAGAAAGTGAAAAATAGGTAGTTCTGTCCTTACCCGATGAACCCGATCTGAGTGCTTTTCTTGTTGCTAGATTCGAAAATCTCAAGAGAAAATACATGCACTACAAAAAGAGCTTAACCAGCTCCATGGATCCACCGGACTGGCGTTATTGGAATGTCTTTGAAGAATATATGGCCAGTAGATCGAGTCCATCAGACTCGGATTTTATGGCCGATGACGGTTAGTTCCATAAATTCTCCTTAAGATTGTCACGTTTCGACTTATAAAACCAAATAGCGACCGATGCGGATGAAGATGCTGAAGAAATGGAAACGGAAACTGATGATGTTGATGAAGCGATAACCACCAAGGAAGGTTTCCAGCCGGTAGAAACTTCGATCCACGCGGAATCGACCAACAATCAAATCGAGCCGGAATCGAGTGATAGTCGAACCGACGTTAACTGTGGTCGACAACAAATATTTTGTCGATTCTGTCTGCAATCGATGTGTAACACAAGCATCAGTTTATTCAGTCCATTAAACGCAAATATTCGCATCAACGAAGCATTGGCCATATGTTGCGGCCTGGAAATTTTCCAACAGCAAGACTCGTCAACTGTAAACGAAATTTGCTTAGACTGTGTACAACAACTGCAAACTTCATACAATTTTCGTAAATTATGCTGGGCATCGCAATTCGAATTGAAGATGACCAATCGAAAGCAAACCGATCGAAATGATGGCACAGCGAGTCCTTGTCGCCGAGTAAGAGGATGAAGTGTTCGATAGTTCCGATCGAAATGAGTTTTCAATGTCGTTTTAGCTCTTGCCAGATAGCATCAAGAATCCGGCCCGACCACATACATCTGCAGCAAATCAATCGCATTTTGAAAATGACGGAACAGCGGATAGTATTAGCACATCACCTCAATTTGAGATGACCTACGAATTTGTCGATACAGATCCCATTCACAGTGATGACTCAGCTCCTCAATGTGTTGACGAAAAAGACAGTGTGACGGAGCCGGACAATAGTGAAATCACAGACTTGGGGAAACATAAAAAGGGGGAGACTAACCGAGTCGAAAAACTGAAAAATTTCAAATGCTCACTTTGTATGAAGAAGTTCCGTAAGTTGTTCGTGAAGAACAGACAACGGCACATTTCATTTTCAATAATTTTTCCAGCGAACATTGAGTACATTAAGAAGCACCTGGTCAAAATGCATTCACTGATAGCCGAAAGCCAAAACTTTAAAAACCATTTGGAACTGAGCAACTGCGATTCGGACGATGAGCTGGATGATAATGTCAAATGCTACGTTTGCGGAAAGAGCTATGGTTGGTATCAGAACAAAATGCGGGGGTGAATTAGATGAACATCAAAGACTTTATGTATTTTAGTCAAGCGAGAGTACCTGAAGAAACATTTGAAGCTGATCCACAACATAACTGATGCCGACTACAATGTGTACGATAGAATCGATGAAGAAAATAAAACGAAAAAGCCGTGAGTACAGTTATTCGTAGTCATTAGTGCATGTCAGTTCCTCATGCCTCTAAAGATCAACGTTATCTACCGTCTTACACCTTGAGATAGAATAGAGAGTCTACAAATTGCCGGCATCGTATTCGGTGCTTGACTTCGGTTCATTCTTTCTCTTTCTCGTCGACGACTGTTCGCTTCCACGTGACTTTGGGCCTGCCCCTTTTCCGTGTTCCCTGCGGGTTCCAGTCCAGTGCGGTTTTCGCGATGCTTCCCGCAGGGCGTCGAATTGTGTGGCCGATCCAACGTTTGATCATTACTTTCATTTTCTCGAATTTGGTTTGGTTCCACAAGTCGATGTTTGAAATCTTTTCTGCCCAGCGTATTCTCAGAATTCCTCTAATGAATCGATTGACGGAGACTTGTATTTTGTTCTCGATTATCGATGTCATCTTCCAGCCGTTCGCAGCCGTTGAATAATACTGAGATGCAATTTGATTTGAAGAATTTCATCTTTTCTCGTTAGTTGTCTAGAGACTTTGAACCTCTAATGATGCCCCCATATTATTACATAATGTTAGTAGGTCTAGTGTATTTCTCACCCGTAATACTCATAGAAAATTCAAATTGGCAACAAAATGAACTATGAAATTTCATTTGCCATCTTGGATTGCTACTTCCATTTTAACACCTTGTTTTACAGGCCTGCACTAGGCCTGTCATGTTGTGAGTATATTTAGTCGATAGACTTCATCATTAATTCTCCGACTCATTTCTGACTCATCATTTGATTCGATTGACTCTCGAGAGACCGTTTACAATAAACAAGAACATTACACGCATATTAATCTTCCAATCTCGGCCTTTACTTACTAATTTGCGACGCAATTAAATTTGCTTACGGATGGTTACTCTTTGCGGGTCCTAACAAACGTTAAAGTCATTTGTTTAAAGATTGTTGGCCTTAGGTCAAAATTTTAAAAGCCCCAATCCGTTCGCGTTTCCCTTTCACATTTAAATGGAATCTCAGCTGCTAAATAACATTGCACAGCAGCAACGAAAGTGATATATTCGTTGCTAACGTTAACACATAAGATTGTGTAGTAACAGGAATATTCGCTTCTTTTATTTTGTATATGATGATCTTGAGCTTGACCAGAATTTGATGAATGGCTTCGCAGGTAGATTAACAATTAGAAAGTAACATCCAATGTCTAGGTCGGATGGACAATCTTTCTTCAGGGCCTATTCAAAAAGGTCCTATATCAAGAGCACAACTACATATCAGTCAAATATCAGTAAGGGCACATCGTGAAAGCTATGTCTATTCAATGAATGTACATACCAGGTATGGCCGATTCTTCAAAATCGGTCGATTTATCTTGAACGTATTCATTATTCATGTCAAAATAATATGAAAATGAGTGCGTTTGAATCTGTTTCTAAAATCTTTATCTCCTCAGCGGTGACATGAGACCATACCTGGAAGTTTATTTTGCCATTATTTCCATTCCTAAGACAAAAGATACTTGTTCTGTCGCCTTTATTTTTCAGCGTTGCCAGAGTTTGCCAGCTGAAAAGAGAAGTTGTAGAAAAGCCAAATTAGCGTGAAGATGAAAGTATTTGGTCTTACGTTAGGGACGTGGGACGTTAGTGAAATTTAGATGGTAAAAAACTTGTTTATACGGGTGAAATAGTTACCTGCACGCGTGAGGTAGTGATAAACCGTATGCAACGACTTATTCATGTTCAAATTGCACTGTTCTGTAAATTTAAAAAGAAATAGGGTTGTGGTGTCTGACGAGTCAAGCTATTAAATTGTTGACTTATTTATTACGACAGGCTTTTCAATAACAGTTTTTATTTTCAAATTTCGTTCATCTTGCACCAATGTCTTCGATTTGAATAAATGCTGACCTTTCCGCCTATTTTTTCTGTTCTGTCCCGTTGTCTGTTCTGCAAGTTTTCCGTCTTTTATCTCATTTATTAATTTAAGAACTTAAATATTCCTAGCTTATTATGCCACTCCTGCGGCGAATCCTTCGTACTAAAGCACATCTTCAAAAAACATGTCGAGCACCATGAGAGAGGCAGTTTGTTGTCTTGTGACTACTGTGGTAAGTTAAACTTTTATCGGTGCTGTTCCTCACATAATACCCATAATACCATTCAACTCTCACGTTACAGATATAAAATTGGTGGACAAAGCAGCCCTACAACGGCACATGATTTTGCATACCGGTCAACGGAATCACAAATGCATTTTCTGTGCCAAAGGATTTTTTACTCGAGTATCGCAAAAGCGTCACGAACACAACGTCCACACCAAGGAGAAATCGCACATTTGTCAGTATTGTGACAAAAAGTTTGTAATGTGGAAATTTCTGGAACGTCATCTGAACACACATACGGCGCAAATTGTCTATCAGTGTGATCAGTGCGATAAAAAATATCTGAACAAAAATCATTTGCGAGTGCACAAGTTTCGGCACGCCAAGGAGCCACCATTTAAGTGTTCCGTTTGCTCGAAGGCATATTTTGATCGGTCCGCTCTGAAGAAGCACAATTACGTGCATATTGGAAATCCGTATCAGTGCACGCACTGCGACAGAAGTTTTGATAGGCGTGATAAGTAAGTGAGATTGGAGGCAGATAAGACCTGGGTTCCTTTTTCATATTTTTCTATTTCGTTTACTAACGTTTACTAACATTTTAGAATGAATAATCACATGCAGAAGGTTCATGGCGCACTTTTAAGTCAAAATCAAGAAATTGCCGAACAAAAAATTAGTTAGACTCCCGAAGTGTTGAGTTTAATAAATTAAAAACGTTTCACCACCATACAGCAAGCTTGAGTTTTCCTTTCTCTATCTCTACAGTAAACAGGATGTAGTGATTTTCAACTTGATTTTAATTAAAACCTCAAGCCCAGCTGGCCCTATGTACGTTTTCATGAAGAATTACGATAAGCCAAAAAAAAACACCTTCTGCTCGATATTTGGTAAATATAGCTCTGGTTCCGCCATTCAACCAGATCATGGTCGACAACGGTTCCATTCCTTTATAAAAATAAAGGGAAAAAATGTCAGAGTAATTACTGGTCAATTTCACAAATTACTAACAACTCGTGCACACAATTATTGGGACTTCTACATAAATAGTAGTCATAATACCATATTAATCCAAAACAATCTATCGCATATGTGTCTTTGCTTTTGAAGAACTTTTGAGAGCTTTTAACTCCTTTTGTTTTTCACTGAAAAAATCCAATGGTATCCAAAGGTAGCTCAAAGCTTTCCAAAGCACACATACAATGCGATACGTTGTTAACACAGGAGTTGAGTATTCCAGTTCGTTATAACACAATTGTGGTCCGTAGTCTCAACTGTTCGAAAACTGTGCTTACTGTTCGAACTGGAACAGGAACAGTCTGTATGAGGCAAAGAAAAGCTTCTTCTATCGGTCAATTTTTTGCTACTGTTTCCAATATTTATGTTCGACACATAGTTTCAGCCATGATGGAACGATCTTGTATAAACCTTGCAGCAAAGCGAAGAAGTTGCAGAAAATGTATGAGCTTTCTGCCATTTTTTTGTTAGGTTTTAGAACCTTCTATTGACACTATATTCAGCTAACGCCACAACGACTGAATGGATTTTGGATATGCACAACTCCATGTTACTTTTACTTGACAGTTCTTTATCCTTAACTATTTTATCTCCATTGATTGAGTCTGAATTTTGAAAACAATCATCGCATGTAAGTCGTTTTGTATATTTTCGAACATAAAAAGGTCGATTCTTTAGCTGCTAAATACATAAATTGCTACTAGTTTTAAGGATCAATGACAGGCCGCAGAAGTGATTGAAAATAACGGTAACGGTATCATCTGTTAACTATAGCAACGACAAAAATAAATGGAGAACTCAGACATTGACGTTTTATAGCAAAAATGTGTCTAAACAAAAGAAGTAAAAGATTCTGGATCCATCTGTTCGAAAATACTTAGATCGAGAATGGCTAATCCGTTCAGCTTGCTATTTGTGTCTATCGAGAAGATTCCGTAATTGTTCCGCAGTCACTACATATTTTACTGGCGCCATAAAAACTGTCGAATAATATCGAATGCAGAGTCAGCGGGCTAAATTGCTAGTTAGGCACAATAGATTAAATAATTGTGTTCATTTCGCAATAAAATTATTCCGTCTACGAGGACGGTACTCGTTTCAGTAATGAAAATGACCCAATTTCTCGATTACCATTACTTTTTACGTACGGCTAAAGCCAAAATGTAAAGTACTCGAAAACGAAACGAAAGACGAAAAACAGCAGATTTTCGTTTGATGGCATTCAGTTCTTATTTTTTTCTTCTCTTTCAGGGGGCTTTGTTAAAATACAAAGTTCCTTTAGTTGGAAACCAAACCAAACATAATGAAACGGAAAAGCAAACTTTGTTCATTAGATTCTATAAAGAATTTTGTTCTTTACTTTTCATCCGGAATACCTACGCAAGTCCCATTTTTATGGCAGAGTAGCAAATTAATTCTATTATATCGCCGGTTGGTATTTTTGCTCGTAACATAAGTACTTTTTAAGTACTAATATAGGAATTGGAATGATGATGTCTTAAACGTCGGAGTGGAGTTGTATTATGTTGGAGGAGATCACTTTTTTTTCTGCTTGCACAGGTTTTTCAACGAATGGATGATAATAATGTAGTTCACTTAATATCCGATGAACATACACATTTCTCTCATTTTATGCGAAAGAAACTTTTGTCAATTGCTGGCTGGTATATAATTAATTTGACAATTTTTGATGGCGTTCAGTGTCGTTACGTAGAAGATTGTTCGTCTTTTTTATTTCGATAAATTTTGGTAAAATTTGTCAATTTTTTAAAAGACGAAATTTTACCGAAAACATTAGGCCATTCGGCACTGTGGTGGAATGCACTGATGGATACACAATTAGTTTGTAAGAAATTAGTAGTATAAAGGCTCACAGCGTCTCTGAAACACGGTGTTAATGTGATAGCGTTACCACAACCATAGCACTGCTCCTAGCATTAACACTTGTATTTTATTTCAGACGTCAAAAAGGAGCAGTATTATACCACCACAGAGCTACACCTCGTTTTTGAAAACCCAAAAAAATTACACACACAAATCTAAAAGGCACTTCGGGAAGTCACAGTATGGTGAGGAATACTTTAACGGAATTATGATCTCAATACCAGAATTCAAAAATCTTAAGGAATTGTAAGGAATTTCGTGATTTAAATTCCCTAAATTAGGCCCTGCAGTATGGCTCGTCCTGCACCTTGACCTTAATGTGTTGCATTACATCACTCCTTAAGTATTACATTTCATTACGTAGGAAGCAAAGTAGTCCGAAATCGGATAAAAGAAAATTTCGTTCTTATAGTCATAATTGCAAGTGGTCGTGGGGCCATTCGAACAACAATCAGCGATTTTTTTCTGTGAATCCGTCCCAAGACTATCGTGCATGAACATATTTAGCGTTTCTTTTGTTAAAATGACAGAATAAATATGGTATCTCCGTGCAATAAACAATAAACTAAATGACTTCCTCTTTCGCTTTTCATGAGAAATTACCGTCAATTTCCCCAGCCGATTTTCATTTTCTTTGCTTTTTTTCATTTTGCCAAAAGGCCTATACACGTATACAACGTTCACTACTTTGTTTATAACTTATGTTATCAATGGTTTAAAACCGAGTCATCCAAATCTCATCGCAACAGATACTTTGTATAAAGTTTTTATTTTATTATTCCGTAAAAAAATTTCCACGGAAAAATTATTCATGACTGCGAACGTCTGTATCAATTATATAGACGGCTGGTAGGTCGGATTGAGGGTATTGCACTGAATAACTTGAAGATTTACATTTGTTTTGCTGCCGAATGTGCTGAGTACTACATAAAAATGGATTCTTAGTTATCAATCCAACCGCCAACAGTCGACATTCTATAAGAAAAAATGCTGAATGTCGAATTGTTACAACTAAATTAAAATCAATCCAAACAAACACCCACTCACTATAAGAATGTAGGATCATGTTACTTATATGCAGGTTACTTAAGAAGAACGAAAGGAATATCAAATTCTATAAGCCACCATAATTTTTGGCGAGCAGAAAAGTTTTCATTCATGATAATGTTTACTGGTTGATTTATATCCATCCGAAACACTCGAATATAAAAGTCGAAAATGTACACCGTCATTTTCCGGATAATACAATAATTTTACACGCGAACGTGTTGTTTATAGCTGGAAGAACATAACTTTTCTTTTATTATTATACTTATAAGTATACACACATTTACGACACATATCTTCCCCTTATAAACGCAACTTTGGTTAATACATTTAAATAGAGACCGGGGTAGACGGAAACCGTAAAGAGAATTCGATTTTCTCTTATGATTGAATTGAGTAATCAGAGATTATTATTGGGAAACAAATAACTCAATAAAAGCGATGCGTTTCAACTATTTAGACCTTTGTAGCAAAATTCCCGAGCTGAGGGTAGAGAAAAAATATTTGTTTTTAAATTTGTGGAGGAACATTACTTTACTGTGCAAATGTGTATGTGTAGAGTTAGGATTTAGGTAGTGTGCAAAAACGATTTGAGCAGGGTTGTAACAAATCGGAACGGGTGATTATCCTGAATATCGATAATTCTATGGAGTAACCTTTCATAGACCGCAAGAATATCACACCACTAAAAAATCGAGGTTCTTAATTATTTCCTTCCATCTTAGTATATTAGCCATTAGCAGTAAACTCAAAAAGTCGTAAGAAAGTTTTTACTGCACCTATAAACTCCACCGATGCTGAAGGAAAATGATGATGATATGACAAGGACTTGTTTTGCGAAATCATTTTCCCATATTTTCCTTATTTTCCCAAAAATATTTATGGAAATATGGTGATTTGAGGATAGGGATTGGCTAGCGAGAATCGCGAAATGAAATTGAAAAATTTGAATTTTTAGGAAATTTCAAAATTTTTCGATCCACTTTATGATTGCGAAAATTCGTCGAAATTTGGCATAAGAGCACTTTAGTAAGAGAGGTATGCAGATGTATGGTTTGTTCACCCTAACCAACACGTGCGAAATTTCCACGAATTTTCGCGGGCGTAAAATGGATCTGAAAATGGTGAAACTAATTTATTTGGAGTAGCCTTCCTTAAGACAATGGTGGTCTAAACCAGAAAGAAAAAAATATCACAAGTCGATGTGAAATACCCTAATTGAACGAACTTATTCTATTTTTCATGTGTCGGGGCCGAAAATGAGGGAGCTTTGAGATTTTTCTCTGGTTTTCGACCCCTTACATGAATTTTTTTTGTGTATCTGTTTTGGACGATTGTTTTTAGGCACTTTCGCACTTCGTTCGGGCTACAACTCGCGAAATTGCCTAAAAACAATCGTCCAAAACAGATACACAAATAACTATTGAACTAAATAAAAAATGGATGTGAAACCTTCAACACTTAGAGCTTAAAAAGTTGTGTTGATTCACGTGCAAATATGGGTCAAATACATAGATATTTGAATTGATATTCTTACGATATTTTTTTGGTCCTTGCGACCAAATTGTATTGGAATAATGCCGCTTATTAAATGCCGATCGATCAAATGTCAACTAATAATTTATTTAAGAAACAACAAGCGCACCTGATGCTGGAGTAAATTAATACTTGAAAAATGTTGTATCTCTACCTCGCGCATTTTTCTTATATTGATATAAGACAAGATTGCAGGATTAAAATTGTCAAATCTATAATGCACTTCTCCCATAACTTTAATCCCATTCGATGTTGTGTTTGTGCTCATGTCTTATTTGAAGCAATATTTGTTTTAAGCTATGCAACTGGATAAAGAGAGCTACCTTTTGTTTACTTAATCTTCCTTTTCCTTTCCTTTCGTTCTTCAAATATTGAAAGTCTATGCACGAGTTCGTTTATGTTCGCTCATGAATTTTATCATCCCTATGCAATATAAATAGTAATCGAAATCATAATATTGCCAATTGTAGATGTATGGTTGTGGTGCACTCGTCATCGGTTCCTTCTTTTTCTTTTTTTTTCTATCGCTGGAAATTGCACCTGAGCTGAGCAATATTTTGTTCACTTTATCTGTTTCTATAAGCTCTGTGCACAATGCTTTGAATATAATTTATGAATTAAGATACAGTGTTGGTGCACACTGAATAGAGAGATAAAATAAAATATCTGAAATTATGGGAGAAATTTTATTGAAACATTTGAGTCTAGACTATTTATTCGGTGGTTTAGCACAACTACAGGGATGTGTTATGTCGTCATTGCTTTGTGAGAACCAATAATTTAGCTAACACTTGTCTCACCTAGTGGATGTAGAAACGATTCGTAGATTCACACAAACAATTATTTTCAGCACAGCTGAACATTTTTTTTTTGAAGCGAGACAAGTACAGATGTGTAGCAGTATAGACTTACAACTAAAATGCATTTAATTCAGCTGAGCAGGGCATCATTCTCATCTATCTTGTACATATTATAGCTCAATAGATAATAATACGGTTCAACAGTACAATAGTACTGTTCAACTACCACGAAAAATGTACTGATATACTGAACAAATTCAGGACAAGTACCGAACATAGCAGTACAATGTACATCTTAGCTGCACTTAGTGTGGTCAGTATGTAAAATGTACATACTTATATGCGGAACATACTATTCAGCTGTCTTGTAAAATAGTTCTGCACAGCTAACATCCTCAAAAAAAAAAATCCGTGTTCGTTTAGATTTTAGAAAATACCCTAAAATGTTTGTAGCCACACAAGTATACATCTAAAACAACGCATTTTTCAACTACGTAAAAGGTGAACTCGCACACGATTTTTCGATACCAAAATATTGTAAAAGGAGTCATTAAGTCGATGACATGGCTAAAAAGCATTTGTAGCAATAAACTTGCGTCTGCAAGAGCAAGTTCACCTTTTACGTAGTTTAAAAGTGCGTTCTTTTGGCACCGTGTGTCAGATTACCCGATACCGTTGAAATAGACACGAAAATTCGTTTAGCAACATCAGCTAGATCGTTAGACCAGCATAATCTATCTTGGAACCTATCCTCAGGAATCCATTCTCCACCAAACAATTTTTTTTCTAAAAATCTGTTAAGAAACTCAAGTTATCGTGTTAACAAAGAGTTAAAAAGGCTTGTTTTGAGACCTATTCGCAGATGGTTGAACTGATACCACTCATTTTCGAACTTTTCCTGAGAATTTTAATGGGTCATAGATTAAAAAAAAAGTTTTTGAAAATCGAGTTAGAGGTGCTCTAGCTATCGTGCTAACAAAGAGGAAAAAAGTGGTACATTTAAAGTTGTAAAACTCATGACTTACAGTCCAGGGAATAAATCAATAAATCATTACCAATAAAAATACTCTTGAGAAGTTCAGACAGTCAAGGAATATGACCCACCCAACACGAGGACCTATTTAACTATGAATTCGGCAGCGGTCTAATCTGCTGTATTGAAGATGTTCAAGAAACGAACATGAATTGATTTGCTAAAAATTGCCAAAATTTTCCAAAATTTGCTAAAAAAACATTTTTTTTAAAGTTTAGCAAATTTTGGAAATTTTTAGCAAATCAATTTTCAAAATATCCAAATTTCCAAATTTCCAAAATAAAAGGTTTTATGTCTTGACAACTGACATCCCATGAAAATATTGGACCAGATTAGAGGTGTTCGGACAGCTTAAAACGGTCCACCTGCTCTTGATAGGATCATCAAAAATATTTCGTGGAAATATTGCTGGAAACAAGACACAGAACTCAAACTCATTTTATTGTTAGATTATTGTTGGATTATTGTGTGATCCAATTGTTTATGATAAATGCTTGAACAAAAACAATTGCTCCAAAAACCACTTGAACGAAAAAGTAAGATGCTGTAGAGGTATTTTTAGACGATGGTTTCAACACTGATGACATTGAATTTTTGACGAAACTTTTCAAATGCAGATTTTTTACATTCCTATTTCTGTTTGAGATGGGGGTTTTCTTTCATAAATATTATGTAGGTAGTGGCTGTATAGCTGTAGCATTGATCAACTTATCCGTTAGATAGAAAATTCTGACACTAGCCTAACTTCGTACACTGTCTCTTACATCTTCACACTCAACTTCTTTTATAGAAATCAAACGCAAGTTTGAAATGAGTTACAAATACCTCATTGGAAAATGTAAAGCAGCAAACAATTGCCCAACAACTAAATTTTCAAGTTGCGTTATCCAAGGGTGTCTGTGTCGGATGATTTATGCTCGTCTCGATAAACTTTTTATTTTCCATATTTTTCGATCAACTTGTTTTCGAAAAGGGAAAGACCATATTGTTACAGAATTACAAAATATCAAGATTATCGACCAATCTGGAAACCATTCTACTTTCTCTCCTTTCTCTCTATATAACCGATATACAGTCAAAATTCGCTGTAACTTCTATCATTTTGTGGTGAACTAGGTAACATGTATATTTGATGCATAATGGCACAATATTTGTTGTGAGATTAATTGTGCGTAAAAATTTTATGTTTCCCAAATTGTCTGTACATCACCAGACTGAAAATATATTGCGGTGTATATTTTATTAACGTAACAATATTTCGATAAGATAATTCGTTTTGTGTTTCCATAAAAAGGATTTCCCTTTATTTGCATGAAATTAATTTCTAATGAAAGAGTTTGTCCAATTACCTATTACTTACATTACCTTGATTTATTACGGTATTTATTCAAGATGTAGAGCTGTACGATATATTTAAGCGAATCAGATTTTTTTTTGTTTATTTCGAACTCACGTCGAAATGTTTTCTATGGTGGAAAATGAACAAACACTGCCCATAGATCGGTTCTATTCGATATCGATTGTTTCTTAAACTGGACTGTGTATATGGTGTCTTTATGGCAAGTCCTGTTTTGTAACGGCGATTCAGACGATATTCGGAATTCGGAAAAATAATACCAACCATGTCAATCCGAAGCGAAGCTCGTGTCATAAGATCAAAACCGGTCATCCTGAAATCTATTCTTACATTTTCGCAGACGGTAAGAATATCAGCAGTTTTACTATCACATCTAAGCATTTTCAAGATTTTAATTTTAAATCTATTACTTCATTTTTTTGAACTTTTGCTAAGAACTCTGATCTGGTCGTTTGTTTGTTTATGTCGTTCGTTTGTTATCGATAACAGATGATAGCCGTCCGTAACAAATGTCTGCGGTAAGTCTACTGAAGCTCGTTTTGTGAGCAGAAAATTTTCTGATGGTTTTCGAAAGCTCTGAACGGAATAGATGCTTAAAATGCGATGGGCGGTGTTTTTTCAGCTAGTTCGGATTAATTGTAGTAACATAAGCTTTGTGTTTGTATAATACTTTCCACAATGATACCAGACACACCATACGTTAGTGTTTTTGAAGACGTTCGGTAAGCGACCTGTTCATCATCATTTTTCGAAAACTTTGTTAATCATGACTGCGATAATTGTCAAATAATACACTGTATGAAAATGACCGCAGATGAACACTGACATAAATTGAAAAATTTTATTCGCAAAAAATATAGGGCTACTAGATTATTCAAGTCCCAAGTCAAATCAGCGCTCCTGCCTGGTTAACTTTACTCTGTCGTGATATTACTAAACAAAACGACTATTATAAGGCAAGAACACAAGCTGAACTTTCGTTGCATATACTCATATGTGAGGATAAGATGAGATTTAACGATCATCTTTGCAAAAAGAAACGAGCGAACTTTCCGGACCAAGTAAGAGCTTTCCGTGAACCTAATTTGACCGTGACCAAAAGGATCGACTTAACCATACCTGATTTCGATTCAACCCAAACTTAAGAAACCTAAATTATTGATTGTTCGTAGATTGCGTTCACTTAATTTATATTTATCAAATTACTTCACATTAATTAAGGTCATGCCAGTTTCAACTTTACGCAAGAGAGATCAATAGAAAATCGAAATAGGTCAGGTCAATTGGTCAATCTAGGTCTTCGATTTTCCGAAATTGTTTTTGTACGAGAACATCCGCAACTTTATACAAATAGGTAAGCTACATAATCGAAATGACATCGCATTGGAGATTATGTCACAGTAAGGGCATATGTCTGTATCCAGGAGAATGATGAAGGCGATATGGAAGGTTACATAAACAGTTACATGAGGAAAGTAAACGAATAATTTTCAAAATATCTTACACATCTAACAATGGTTTTGTATTCCAAATAACAGTTTCAGCTGTGTTATTGTGCGGTAAACCAGGCCTGTAACTTTACGTCTATATTCCCCGCAACCATTTAATTTATATAATATAACATACATTCCGTTTATTTATATAAATAAAGAGATAAAATGTTTGCTGGTTCAGTTTTGGTGTACGGCAGAAAAGCGTCGGAGAATTTTGAATTCTTCAGCGAGAATAATTACGTGTTCAACTGAATGATATAACACGACATCCGAACCATAATAGGGTCAAATATGTCCGATGTTAAAATTTATTTTTATTTTATTTTTTTCATTTTTTTTTATTAAAAAAGGTGAAACGGTACAGTGAAATGGTTCTTAAATAATTAGAAACTTTTTACAGTGTTTTCGAACGGGCATAACTTTTTAGCAATCCAATTATTAGTTACTACGTGACATCGTATAGACCAGATTATAATACCACCACTGCTGAATGAAACAGTTATTGATATATGGAAATTAGAGGTCTGATAAAATAAAGTTATAGATTTAAGGCGTTTTCGGCGTGTTTTTCCCTTTATGTTCGTTTAATTTATTTCTTGGAACAGAACGTGCAACATTTTTTATTGGTTCTGTGTGGCTTCTTCTATTATATATACGTTCCTCCGTAGTTCAGTTGTTTTCTGGATCATTCAAGTGTTATTAAAACAAATATTAGTTATTCGTGCTTCGGTCAAAGTTTTGGTTTTGTTGTTGTTGTCGAAGGTTTTAATAGAATGGAAAAATCCTTTTTCGGTCCTTTTTCTCGCATTTTTGATTACATTTCCTTCGTCTGAGCGGAATTTCACCTTTACACATACCGTTTTCCATGTTTTTGGTAATAAAAGGGAAGTCTGCGATGATTTTATTAATTTATCATTTATGGCTAGACGTTTAATGAATTAATTGTGATCTTCTTATCAATATTAACTAACGCTAAGGGCGCTAATGACCGATTTTATCAAAACTGTGATAGATTTTAATGTAGAATGTTATTGACAGCGAAGACTAAAGCGATCGATCGGCTATGGTTGATGTCAACCTTGTAAAGCCAAAAATTATATCTATAAAGTAAATGGTTTTGCAGGCATCAACTGGTTAGAAATAGTTCAATGAAAAGAAGTAATAGATTCAATAAATTACAATAATGAAGGTCAAATAATCACTGTAATTGGAGTCCTAACCACTCTCATTGACCTGAAAATGTTTTTGTCGTGAGACCACATGTAGTAACTTTCAAATGACACCAATCCTAAGTTTTGATTCGAAAAAAAATTTAATTTTGGCAACATTTAGAGCTGCTGTAATTTGAATGAGTAAGGTTTTCAAAGGCAAAAATTATAAAAAAAAATCTCCAGTGATTTTGAGTCAAAGCAATTTTTTGAGAGGCTACACTCCAATGAATGTGTTGATATAAACTAATAAAAAAATGGCCTAGCGATCTGCTTGAAACTAGTCACAGATTATTTCTTACCGCTTTTACCTAACCGACTTTTTACTTGATTAACAAATCATTAGGAAACCGCTGCCTGTAGAGACGTTACAATTTTTTTTCAGTACTTCATTCTTTTCCCTCTATTTTATGCTGAAACAACTTCACCCTGATAAAATAACGAAGAAATGTCATAGCAGTGAAGTTGGTTCCAAAAAAAATTAGAGCGTCTGAATTAGTAACTTTGTGACAAAATGTACTAGAAATGTACAAAAAAAACTATTAAATTTGAGATTCAGTTTTCAAACAGCATCATCCTACTTATGTTATATTATATTGTTTGCTACCGTAGCGGGTACGTCTGCGGCTCTGTTTAATCTCTTTTATTTACTTAGCTAACACGTAAAAAAATGCTTGCCATCAATTGAAAAATTGATTATTGAAAATACACTTGAAAAAATGTACCATCATGGGCACCAAGAAGAATAGTATGGATAAGTATTCTTTGCATAATTAATTCAACCCCTAGCCCAATTAATCAATCTCCGTTTTTCTTATTTCGTTTGAAAACGTTCGGTACTGTTGCCACATATACATTTTCTTTCCGGAATCCAAGCAAATCGACACTTATAGATAAAATTGTTGTGTACCAGAAATTCAATGTGAATACATTAAAGAAACGGCCTGCAAATTAAAAATGTAAATTTTCTGTACGAAGAAACTCTTTTAGTTTATCAGTGAGAACTTCGTTAATGATTTTCATTTAATGTTTTTTAGATTGTGTAAAAGAAAAATGAACTCCCATTATTTACTGGGTCGACTGTGCGGAGACCGACAAAAATTTTCAATTCGATTGCGAGACATAGCGTAGAAATGAATATTTATGGTCAGTGTAATAATTTGGAATCGCTACACCCAAAAATGTACTTTAGAAACGTTCAAATTGTTTGGAGGGTCCACTTTTGCCGGAACCTTCTTTGCGAAATGTTTGATGCAATATTTAATTATCTCCAATCTAACCATCGTTTTAATTCTACTCACTACTTTCATCGTTTTTTTACTGGTTGCACTTTGCAGCCTTTTTTTCGCTTTTAATAAAGAAAATGATAACTACTTTCATTGACTTCACTAACTGTCTTTTTACTATATTACATTACGCGTATGTATTAAGCGAATTATTAAGCAGTAAACCTTTTTCACATCAGACGCGCATATAGAATCAAATATAACTTATCATCGTGCCACCTGATAAAAGACTCAAAGAACTAATTAATACTTTTCATAACTGAAAATTACAAATTCAGCTTTTGATGGAAATGACAAAACGGGTGTACGCTAAATCCGCTTCGATACAGCCGAGTTGTTGTCAATTTGGCTTGGTAAAATGTATTTTTAACTTTCTTTACCCGTACCACCACTTTTCTCCTCCTTCAACATTCTATTGACATTTTTCGTAATGTTACTGCTTCAACAACTTCCCTTAAATTAATTGCAAATAATTAGAGCAAACGAACTGAGCGTTGGCTATGAACTTAAATTGATTTGGATTGAACGGGCAGAATGTCCATGGAATTTTGCAAACTCTTGCATCCTGTTTTCTCATACTGGAGAGTCAGTGGAACAATTTAAAGCTAGTATTTTGGGTTTGAAATGTTTATTCGGTGATTCGTCTTCCTTTATTGCCTTAGTTGTTTTTAGAATATTAGTTAAGTCTATTAGAAGACAAGTTGCAAAGTTTCGTTTGAATTAATACTGTCTAGAGAAAAAAATCTTTTACTTCATTGGTTTTAACATATACATTTTGTTCCATAGGATCACGCGCGGAATACCTGTTTGTCGTTGCGGTTCATAACAAATGTTAGAACAGAGGAAAACGAGGGCCAAACGAGACATTTTAAGGTCTGAAAAAAGTAGGAAATTCACGCCGTAAGTGTGCCTAAAATTTGAATTTCAAGTGAACGAGTCGATGAAAAAGTAAACCGAAAAATATAAGTATAGGTTTTCAATAATATGTCATCATCATTGGTAAAGGATTCCTGGTCAGCGACAACAGCGACTCCGATTTCGAACAATCCACCATGGCTCCACCACAGCCATCAACATCATCGGCTGTAAAGTAGGGTGTAGCGGTTTTTACAAAATGTCGTAGTTCTTTTAAGGCTCAGCCGGAAATCCACTCATTTTATCCATCGGATCATTTTATGAGAGAAAAAAAAAATTCAAACTTTAATTTTGTGCTGCCGCCAGATCGATTTTCGAAAATTTCGTCGTTTTCGGTCCACGTCACATATATCGATTTTTTACGGTGGGCTCAGTGTACATAAAAAGTTGAGTCAACATGGTGATCTAATCTCCAGGCTTCACAGATTATTTTATAAAAAAGATCAAGTCTAAGAAATATTTTTTGAGTTCATGACTGATTGTCAAAGTTCCCCGATGGTGATTTTGAGACTTTAATCTCGCCACAAAATTTGATGAAAATGTGCAAAAATGTGAATTAAACTTTAAATATGCTAAATGGACCGCGGTGAGTCAAATACAACATCTGATTTGATTTGGGACACCTAAATTTGATATTTACCTAACAAAAAGTTGGGTTTTCGGTACATGGTGGCGAAAGTCGAATTACCTCAAATCAATTATTTTTTACGGCTACACCCTACTGTAAAGGAATGGCTGGTGAAAATGACAAGGGAGTTTAAGAAATCTGGTCGTAGTTGTCAGCCACGGCATGCAGTGACGACGCGCCCAATCGGTAAGCGGTCTTTGTAATTCAATCCATTCCGTAAAAATTTACTAAAATCTTTACATTTTCCGAATTACAAAACCACACCGATTAGATACGGATGACGACTTCGTTGATAATGAAGAGACAAGGAAGTTTAAGGAGATAAAGCGAGCCGCTTTCCATAAAGAGGTCCCGGAAAAGAATAAAAAGAAACGCAGATTATTATCGACTTCAAACTTCATAGACGTTTCTTCACAGTCTAAATCTTTGAATTCAAATTGTAACCAGTCCATTGCCAGTACGTCGATTGCAAGTCATCGACCATCCGCGAATCGTGTCACAGTGCCACAACCGTCTTTCGAGAAAATTTACGACGTTCTCTTCAATTTATGCAAAAATACGATGTCGACACAGAATTCGAGGAATGGTCTCAGAACGCGTGGAATTTCATCGTCGACACGTTCCAAACGAACTTCAGGACGAACATTACGACTCATTTGTATAAGCGACTTCGAAACGAGTTCCACTTCATGTTGCGCAACGGCAAAAAGAACAAGGAAGTGCGTGGGACCTTTCCCTTGGGAAGGACAATCGTAAAATTTTTGGTGACCAGGCCTACCACACAATGAATCTTAAAAATGTTCGGTGCTAAGCAATTTAACGATCAAAGTTAACGAGCAACATTAAATGTTTAATGAAATTGTTTTAGAGAACTAAGGATTTCAGTAAGATGTTCAGTGTGTGAAATTGATAGAGAGTAGTCGGACGCAGTCTTAAGTTGTTTCCTATCATCAATTAAACCTTATGTTAACGGACTAGTTTTAAACTAGACATTTTTAAGCTTAAATTACTTTCCTAAAGTAAACGAATTTGTAAGAAAATCGAGTTGGATTTGATTTGTGAAAGATATTGCTTAAGAAACTAGTCGAGAGATCACAGTTCGTTTTCAACATTCTTAAAAATGATCAACTGGAGTTCGGTATTTGGAGTGGTATTCGTACCACCGGGTATGGTACGTCTGCGACATTGGATTCCCGAATTGATTACGAATCGGAGCCAATGCGTCATCCAAAAATGGTAAAAACGCAAACGGAAATAAGGTGAAACCGAAAATCCGAAGCAGCGAAACCACTAAAAGCAACGAAAGTCAAACCTGAAAATCGGGGCGTCATCGGAAAAAAATCGAAACAGGAAAAATCGTGAAATAGACTATAGAGGCAATACTTACCAAACATGGTAGTCTACCTCTATGCCAAATATATAGAGGCAATACATTATGCAAAACTAAAGAATTTCATCGCAACACGATTTCCATCAAAAACACTTTGCCATAGACACAAAATCGTCGTATGACGTGGTGGAAGACCTTCCACAATCCAACAAATGCAAATACGAATGACGATAACGATTCCGGATCAACAATTTTCATCGGCAGATGCTTGCTCAACGCCATTGTAAACACTGTAAAAGGTCACATGCAGGCAACAAACCACTTGTTTGTTACATCAAACAATTTACAAACGAATATTTCTCGACAAAGAACTGCAGTCGATGCTACAATGAGCTACACACAGTTGAGTCATCGAAGAAATGGCTTAAATTATGCCATAATTGCAAGCCGGCCGATGATATTACATGTTGGCAAATGTTGCAAGTAACAATGAAAACCAACGCAGGCAAAAAAGGGTGGAATGGAGACCAAAGGCAAAGACCTCCCATACCGTCCGTAACATATGCTCAAAACACAACCGAAACCCAAGACAAGTTGTGGTTGAACTGTGACACGAACGGATCACGGAACATGCTGCATTTTGGACTGGGTCTCTATGGCGAATGCGTAAACATTAACATTTCGAAGAACGCGGCATTTAATCGGTCAAAACAAAATTAAACGAAGTGTGCAGCAAAAAAAAAAAACAAATAAATCAAGAAGAACACGGCGGTCTTCTGGGTAGTAATCAATTTGATTTTTGCCCGCAATGGCCGTTCCCGAGGCCGATAAAAACAATATACATCAGGGGTTTTTAATATGAAAAGCCCTGTATAGCTCATTGAAGAGGTTTTCTTTCTTTGGTATTTCGACTAAGAATTGTTAAAAACAGATTAAATGGGAACAATTATAGAGTTCAAAAGTCGTCGTAATAAAGGGTCACGAAGTGTAAATATCACAAACGAATAACTAAATCGAACAGAATCTTGAACTCTTGTTGACATTTCTGCAAAAAAAGAGGAGTGAAAGATAAAACCTTCCATACATTTTAGGTTGACACAATAAATCAATCCATCTTTTGACTTTGGGCTATTGATGTTTCCAGGCTTTATTAAATATAAAAGTGTGAAAAAAAAAATCCGTTTTGTTATGCTCAAGCTGTTCATATTTCACTTGCCTATTAATAATTACATTATATGAAATAATAAAAAATCTTGTAAAAGATATATACACCCGTTCAATTTTGAACACGAATGCACAGCCTTGACAGAAAGTAACGTGTTTCCGTTCCTTCGTTTAAAGTTGTTTCTAATGGAGTAAAGATATGATTTATATCACTGGGAGAGCAAATAAATCTTTGCGGAGTTTCTTCGGGTTTTTTTTTCTTCATGAACCTAAACCGAAAATGCCATTGTCTGTTTATGCGTTGATTTCAAAGCTATGAAAATATTGAAGGAACGTGAGCGAATTTTATGTGGATATATTGAAATACATTTTGAATTTATTGTCGTTTCGCATTACATAAATCAATGTATGAGTGAGTGTATATGGCTGTAAAATATAGGGAAATAAATACATAACCGCAGTTTAACATTCCATTGAGGTTTCTGGGCTTGATTGAAATTCTTGATATAAATTGAAATTATTAGCACATATTCCACACGTCATAATGGAAGTCACTTGATTTTTTTCAGGAATTTTCGGTAAGGAGGTTACGTAGCCACTTTCTTTCGCCCTTTGATACAGAAACCTAAATACGTTGATGAAATTAATGTAATAAAGCACAAATAAATTGTGGAAAATATTAAATTTACTCAATAGCAATGGTTTTGAAGTCATATGCAAGGTTATGGAAGAACAGGTTGATACACCCACATAGGCACACAAATTTTGACAATTTAGACAAGTTTTGTTAATAAACAGATTGTAACTGATTGCCATTCTAGTAAAAATGAAAATCTCCAAATCTTGCTGTATGTTGCTTAAAAATAACCCGGAAGCGAGTTGTAATTTCAACGTGTATAGACGAGTTTCCGTTGAGTAACAGTAGATTACTGTACCAGTGAAGGAATTTGATATCTCGTATCCAGATGAGTAAACGACCCGAGGTATATCAAATTCTTTCACTAGTACCACACCATCCCTCACTAGTAAAGTAAAAAAACATAGCTAACGCCGACCCGTACGAAACACCTATTCGTATCAAAAGCTTTTCACGTGAAACTCTTTATTTCTCTTACTTCATACTCTTCTCTACTGCAAAGCTATTCGCCCCTTAAAATCACTTACATTATCCACTCTTTGCCTTGTTATCATATAGAAATAAATTGCCGGAGGTAATATAGACAGCCCCGTACGAAGTCAACTTTCATAAATTCCTATTTAAACAGCTATATACCGCTATATTTACCTATATTTTCCTATAAACAAACATTTCATAGATGAATATGCTATTATATAGCTTTATATGCCTGTATATAGCTCAATATAGGTATATATATATATATATAGATGTCCATTTATGGAATGCCTGAAACACCACACACACTTAACCAAGTACTTCTATGTTAACAGAAACTCTCTAAGTACCATTTTTCCCAAGATATGTCACTTTTAATAAAATTCAATATGGCCGCCGGCAGCCATTTTGTTAGGAGACCGGAAATAGTACCGACGCTTTACATTCGTTAATACCTTTCAAACAAAATAAAATTCATGAAATTCGGTCAAAATTTACTCGAGATATTGACAAAATACTTCACGTTCACTGTACGGCCGAGTAGCCGGATAAGAGCTCACTCCAAGAGACCTAGCTCACGCTCAGATGAACCTAATTTCAATTTCTTTTTTTTTCACTGATTGGTACGGTCAATATCTATCTATTGAAGCGAAAGTAGTCGAAATCGGTTCAAATTTGGCCAACCTATAAGCAAAAACTGCGTCGAATTTCAACAGTGACAATATTTGTAAATTAATTTTATAAGCTTTGAAAGAAAACAAATTCACTCATAAAAAATTCCAACTTTTCAAAACGCGACCCTGATTTCAACCATTTTTATCCTTACCAAAATTACGTGTCCTTTTAGAGGGGATTGCAATGACATTCCACATAAAATTCTCAGATTTAGTCCGGAAAATTACATACAAGGGTGACGCTTTTAAGCATGAAACGGTCTCCTATCTAAAGTGGAAAAAATATTTTCAATTATCCAACTTCGGCAGAACTCAGAGGTAAATCTAAAAATTCAATTTTTTGCCTTCGAATATTATGTTGGTATTTAGAGAGAAAAAGTTGAAAACACTGAATTATGATGTGTCCGGATGTGATTTAATGAAATTTAAACATTTAAGTATTTTTTATATGAAAGCTTCACCGTACAATTTTTCGATTACAAGCCCCAATTAAAATAATTTTAACTTACGGTAGACTAAACTTAAACTCCTGTAAAATTAACCTGCAATTACACTCTGAAATGGAAATGTTAAATTACCGTAAATCGTAAATCTGAATGAGTGAGAAGTTGTACTCAAAAAACAGTTTCGCACATGAACGTAAACAATTTCGAGTATTTTCCTAGAATCGGTTTAATAAAAACTCCATTATGGAGCGTGTCGACTGATAACTGCCATTACATTTAATTTAGCATTCATCCATGTTAACACTGTTCACTCTGTAATATTATCGTACAACAAAAATGATGACATATCCTAATAGCAGCGAGTGGAAATTCTGAAGTTGATTCAGCACTTTCTTCTTCGTATACAACACTTAAACAGTATGGATGGACGAATCATAAAGCATTTTCACTTGATTTTAATAAAGCAGCTCTTCGCCAAAATGATTATTATAGTCTACCGACCTGGTGGATTCCATATGCATAACTTGGCAAATATATATTTTTCCTTTGCTATGCCATCTTTTCTGTGGCAAAACGGAAAGGTGATGTCGTAATAATTCGCTGTTTGTGTTTAATTATTTTGCAAAAATTGAAAAATTGTGAGACATTTCATACGTTTCCTTTTTATATTTAATTAAGTGGAAAACGAGATGGAACTTTAGACTATTCAAATATTTGTAATTCATATCCGGCGTATGCATGCTCTGCATTTTAATTCGGCTTTCATAAATATGCAAAGTTTTCCCTAGTAAATTGTAAATGGTGATTTCCCAGAGGCACTGTCGATGTGTGTGTATCCCCTCATTGAAATTAATATTGTGTCGTCAATATATCACCTGTAGTTCTGCTCGCAACATTCCACTTGCCAATTCATTGAATTTACATATTCGATTTAGATGTTTTTTAATGTAAGATTTTAAGGCTCGTGTCTCTTGTTTGTCACAAAACAGCCGAAATGGAATTGATTGCAAAACCATGTAGACTGGCTCTGTTGTAGACCGATAAATCATCTGTTTATGTTGGAAGCGTCTGGTAATTGAACAATGGAACTTTATTTTCGAACTGAATTCATTTCGCTGGCTTTACTTCATTGTTGTCTCATTTCTTTTTATTAGAGATAGTAATTTAGATTTTAACTTGTCATCTGTTATCGACAGGACAGGAATGAACGAAAGCTCTGACTAATGCGGTCTTATATAGTAAATGACACATTTAAAAAAAATGAAGTAAAAGATTTGAATTCAATATATTGATAATACTTAAATCAAATGAAGTAATAGATTCGATAGAAAAACTGCTGGTGTCCTTGCCGTTTAACAAATAAAATTATCTGAATCTCAATATTGCAGTAAACGTCAGTGAAACTTATACATAAATTCGCTTCAGTAGCTGTTTATCAACCACTTCACTCATACAAGGTGAAAATACGACTTTTCGTTGCTCAGTAGAGAGTAAGTACATAGTCTATGCCCTCCAAGAGCCAGACACAAAATGGCTAAAGAATAGCAGATTTAAAGTGAAACTGGGCAGGAGAATGAAAGATGATAGTTGTACTAAAATCATACACTGTAGACCATTCACAACAAGACCTAAATAAGATTTAGGATAGGCATGCATCCATAGAATATTTGCTGCAAACCCCTGGAAATGCAATTTTGAGCTTGCTAATTTCGTTGCATTGGTTGTCTACACAAGCAATACAAGATCAAGGAATTGCTAATTTCGAGTTTTATATTGAAAAACAAAATTTTTGGATGCTTCAAACTATTACTGAAAGAACAAGAACATGAATTGAAAGTCATATTTTTGTAACTTTAACTTACTACTGCAAATACTTACCAGCTTCGTAACATAGTCCCGATTCGTCATTACTATACCACACAAATTAACTTTTGTAAAACTGCATCAAAAGTATACATTTCTGCCGTTTCCCATTACATACCTCTATCAAAGTTTTCCGAAATACGTATTATTACACAGCACAGAGCATTACATCTACTGCTGGTTCATAAAGTTCCGAAACTTAATAGAAACATCCGTTCAACAATACAAACTCTCCTCCAGTTGGTATACATAAATTTAATTGAAAGTCGTGCCAAAATGCAATTTTGTGTATTACGTTTCGACAAAAATAACTTTTTAAGAAATAAATAAATTTCCTTCCACTTTACCGTTTTAATACGATCGTTGTCGAAACAATTTTTTTTCACTTTCCATTAAGATTGTTGTGAAAAATTGCGGTAACCACAGTAATTGCAACTTGCAAAAGAAAGAAATGAGAAGACGAAGACGAAGCCAATTTCGATATGTTCTTGATGAACAGACAATTTTCGTTCAATGAAAAACCAATTTCAAGCAAATCATTTATCTCACTTTACTGCACGAGTCGAAAGAGATATTGGTGCTGTTGGCACATTTTTATTTTTATTAATAACATAAAATGTGTACACATTGGCTGAGAGCTTTTGATAAAAATCAATCTACAATACCTTACCAAGAAATGAAACAAAAACAACAACAAAAAATTGAGAATTAATCGAATTACATGCTTAACATGCTTATTACGTTGATTTTTAAATAAATTATTTTGCACACGAAAAAAAAAATTGAATTAATTAGACATTGCGTCTGGCTAAATCGTACGACTAATCGTTTTTCTCTCACCCACGAACCAATTGTGTTGATTAACCCTTCTTTTGATATTTTCACCACAGACTCGACTCTCTGTCATGTAATTCACAAATTTAAACGTTTTAAAGTGCCAACGGCTTTCTCATATCTTCATTGCTGCGAATGTTTGTGATATAAATTGAAATTATTAACAATCTTTTTTCCTACGTTTTTTTTTTGGTTTCCTCATTGCCACCAACGTAATGTTGAAAATGTATAACCCGGCGGTACGGCGGGTTTGAAAATATATACCTTCGAAAAGCATGGGTAAGCATGTTTTTCCGACACTTAACTATATGTGAATAGAAAATACTTGAGATACCGTTACGGAAAATAATACACCCAATCCGAGAATACATATATCGACGAAATAGATTCTCTTTACAATTGAAGCGTTAACTATTCGTAAAATAGGAAAGGTACGGTGTACAAATGGCTTCTGTTAATCATGTATATATATAGGCAAACTTGACAATACGACCAGCAACTAATTGATTAAATTTTTCTTGCTTTGACTTTGTAAATTTTAATGAATGACATGATCTAACAAATATATCGTTAATTCGACCTTAGTAAATTGGGCACGAATTATGTAGTACTAGTATCCGAGCAGATGAAAAAAAACAGTTTCAATCACTCAAAAACAGTTAAGTCCTCTTTTATAAGATTTTTTATAATAGTAGGACGACCAAAGCTTCTATCACGCTACAACTTTTAAGAAAGTTTTTGGGTCCAGGGAAATAGTATCGGGCAGTGGTCCCTTAATGTTGAAATCGAAAATTTTATCAGCTTCATCTCGTACCTCTCCCTATTTTACCGAGGTTCCAAACAAAACATTTTTATATTTTATTTCGATGCCGAACGTTATTCAAAGCATTTTGGCATAATACAAATTCAGTCATTATTTAGATAATACTTCGGAAGAGAGTTGTAACTGCTATTCGGAGGTTGATGAGATCACAGTGAGTTTCTTCTATAGAGATTGATGACTTGTTTTCGTTGTGTGAGTAGAAACATACAAGAGAAACAATTTCAATACGTAGCTCTTATCAGTGAAGCCTCCAAATTTGACGTCTGTTAATTCAGTGTTAATGCTACGAGCAGAGCACAGTGCTTTGATAAATCACATTAACTAATCATTTTGTAGTGTATTCCAGTTCTAACAGTTAGCACAGTTTTCGAACAGTGGAGACTGCAGAGCACAATATAGTGTGTCAAAGCGAACAGTTATCACAGTTTTCGAACAGCAGAGGCTGTGAGTTCAAGTTTTTAATATAGTGTTCCAGTTCGTTATAACACAATTGCGGTCCGCGATCTTAACTCTTTATAACTGTGCTAACTCTTCGAACTGGAAATTTTTATATCAAATAAGCTCTATTTTCGAACAGATGATGCCAACATTGTGCCAGCATTGTGTTATTTATTTATTTATTCCGATGTCTTTAAAAACATTTAACATTCACATTGCAAAGAGCAAAGGTAGCAAATACCACAGGTGATCATATCTCAACAGGAAAATTTTCCAACCAGGTGATTATAATGAACTCGAAGTTCGAGTCTCGAACACTCTGGAAGTTGTGTGCAGAACAACTTTTCGGAAAGAAGAAGTGGTCGTTCAGCATCCCAAAAACCGAAAACTTCATTTCTATAGCAATACTTCATATTATTGGCAAATCAATTCTTGTTCACCGATTTTGTGGTTGCTATTAATAATATCCAAGCCACTACATCATTTCGTCATGGTTATAGGTTCGTGTCGTTCAATCTCCTATATACTAAAAAGTTTGATCACTCTTGAGAGTATAGTTCAGATATTTATATACTTGTTGCCATAACAGCATAAATTAGTTAGTTAAAGAATGTCCATTATTTATCTTGGTAAAAAAAAAAGAAGAAAAGAAAAACAAATTCCATTCGGGAACCATATTATATCAAAAGTAATAAAAATGACCTCGTTGCCTTTGTCCGATCATTATATGTATGTACAACTACGGCGAAAAGGAATATGACTATCAATAAGGTGGAAGGTTGCTGTTTTCATTCCTTTAGCAAATGAAATAAAAACATTTTCTTATAAAAATGAGAAGACAATTTCGAAACTCACCTGTTGTGTTAGATGTTTACTTTTTTTTCCTATTTCCGTTCTTTACACCTTAACTTACACACCCTTATACGTATTTAATACCGTCCCCAACATATGGTCGTACATAAACACCTATAATGTATAACTCAGTGTCAATTATTCCAATTTATTATGAGAGAAACAAACCGTCCTACCACTTAAGAAAAAAACATCCAAAGTACCGAAATTCTTGAATCATTCAAAAAAAAAAACACCCGAACCGTAGGGCTTGTAGGAGAAAAACCATTTTCATTCACAAATTTCATATAATACAACTCTTGTATACGTGAGAGTCAGTTTACGTCTATTACCTCTTCTCCAGTTTCTTTCACTTCAACATTGTGCTTTCCATTTCAGTTGTGCGGCAACCGTTAAACATACAACAACCAGCTCTCCACGGATTGAGAAAAGTTTTTATTTGTTTTAACTAAAAGCTGAATATAGATTCCTCGTTCATATAAATAAATAAATTGATCCTTGAATCTGACGCAAAATAATTTCAGTAAAAGTGTTGAGACATAAAGTGGACTGAGACTACAAATTAAATTCGACATTTTTCATATCGAATGTTATCTGATTTTAACTGAAGAAGAGGATAATATAAAAAAAAACCTTCGTGAAAGTTTAACGTCCATTTATTTGAACGAAACTCCAATTTTAATTGGTGAGCATTAATTACATTCGCTTAGCTTTTATGGCAAGAAAAAAAAAATAATTATTTTATCCGGTGGTTGTTTTAGTCAACGTCTAAATTTATGACAGAAACTGATGAAGCCGACTTTTGTTATAATGAACTTGTTGAATTGACCTAGAGGTATTTTGTTATGGCCTTTCGGAATAACAAGTATGAGGGTGGCGTCATTAGGAGCATGTAGAGAAAAGCTTTTAAAAATTTAATAAGCCGCTTACTTTTAATAAGAACGGAAACGACGTGTAAATGTCGGGGGAAAGTAACAGTAGATTATGTCCGCATTTCAAAAATGTTTATTTTGACGAGTGGGCCCAACCCAACGGGAGGTCAAAATAAACATTTAGAGAAGCATATAATGTACTATACTGTATTTTATGTTATTAAGCACAGGGGCTTATAGTGACAATAATTTCACTAACTTTCACGGAATTTGGTGAAATTTGTTGAAAGTTTTCCGCAATATCAGTCTTAATTGTCTCACAATTTTTCGAAGTTTTATTTTTAAGACATTGAACGTCCAATGCATCGTTCGATGGTTTGGCTACCATGAAACGCATATTGATTACAAAACTCACTGACGCGAGTTTCCCACAAAAATTCACGGGGTTTTATGGAAGTGATCTCGTAAGTTTTTGAGATCGGCGGGACGAGATGGTGTCTCTAGATACTTTAGGGAAAGACTTGAAAGTTAAAATTTTCTTTTTATCTTCGTTAACGTTCAAATTTGAATAAGACGAAAGGTCTGGCACTCCTTATTTTCCTGTAAATTTAAAAGCTGCCGATCCAAAATTGCCCAAAGTTTCGACTGCAAAAGGTACGAAGGAGACGTAATTCGCCATAGTCCTTGTTTTTCTCGAATTGTCCTAAATGTCTTAAAATCTATTGCTTTTTTAAATTTGTGGGTTTATTGTAATATTTTGAATATTCTGAAAGCTTCAAAGGTTTTAAATTTTCCTACACATCCGCACAAAGCACAATCCAGCATAGAGAAATGTAGAGTAGATGTTTTGAACTTTCATTTTCACTAGGGCATGATTTGATTGTATGTGTCAATGACGAAAATGTAAAAGTTTCCATTTAAGTTCACATGGAAAATTCTGTGTGAAATGAACTTCGAGTGAGACTTACCATAATTACTTTAACTTTGAGACTTGATATCGTACAAATGCAAGGGAATGGATAAAAACAGCATAGCGAAAACTCCCACTTAATCAGCCCCAGGAGTATAACAGAAATTTAGCTAAAATCTCTTATATTTTCCCTCAAAACATCTCAATTCAATGCCCATACAAAATCTTGCTAACCAAAATGTAATTTAATCTCTGGTTTACTGACAAAAATCTCCGGGGAACTGTTGTGAAGAAATGGTTTGCAAAAATTATCATCAATACGGATGTTGAAGCTTCCGTTTTCAGTTCGATCGAATGTGATTATATCAATACTGACATGCAATGCTCTGTATTACATCTAAATATACATTTTTCCATTTCAATATGGATGTACTCCGTGAACTCGTTTGCATTTATGACATATTTATTGTAAGAATGATTACATTTTGTAGAATTTAATCTTAAGTGCTTCGTAGAGCTAATCTCAACGTTATTCAATTCGGATTGTGGTGAATCAAATCGCATAACGTCGGAATTGTACAATATAATAATCCCGATGCGCCTCAACTGACTTTTAATAAAAATAAAAAATGTGGAAAAAGTGGAATTGTAGGAGGCTAATGCTAATCGCCTGTGCTGACTTTTAGTCACTTCGGTTTCAGATATTTTAGCTCGTCTCTACGAGATACTGGTCTTTAACGTTTAACGTGATAACAGGATCCATTTAGGTCAGCATACTACCAATATTATCTGTAAATTTCCCCTTATCGTTGATAAATTAAGATACTAGATCTCATTTTCCAGTGAGATTCATATCCCATGATTGAATTTACAAAAAAAACCTTTCGATTTTCGAAACAAATAGACTGTTCTAAGAGCACAAACGTTTATTCTGTATTCTGTATAGAAACCGTGCCTATTTTCAGGATTTTAATTCCAAAAAATTCTCAAATAAATTCTTTGATAGCATTTTAATTTAGTAATTTTTTAAGATTTTTTTTTTGTTAAATCCCTAAAAATAGGCCCTGTCTTCAAATAGCACAAATGTAGTAGGTACCCCCAGAGAGTGAACAAGGTTTCAAAATCACGCGCAAGTTATCGAACTTCGTAGTGTTAAGCAAACGTGTTAACCATTGCCATTGAATGCGTATAGTATAAAAACAGAATTCAATTCTGTTTAATTTTTAAGTACTAGGTCCCACCTTATGGGAATAAAACTTTTATTGTCTATACACTAGCTGAATACAAAATGTTACAACGTATCATCAAACAATAAACAGAAGGTCCCACTGTTGAAGTTATCAAAATACGTTGAACCATTCCTATATTTTAAGTGCTAAACTCCATTCTTTACATGAAGAGTGACGCTGTAACGATTTCAAAACGAGTGTAAAAAGAAGCAAAATAAAATCTAAGGCATAGGATACAACCAATGAAAGTCTAGAACAGGTATGGTCGATCGGCGAATTCGTCTTAAACGCACTCACATTTTATGTCAAAATAATATGAAAATGAGTGCGTTTAAGTACGAAAATCAAATTTTTCTGTCCTCCGGGCGGACAATAAACCATACCTGTTTTATTCTTTCATTGGATACAACAAAAATATTTGGCATTTTTAACTCTACTGCAAAACAGAAAACTCATTCAAAATCACTACTCAGTCAAGGGACCTGACCCACCCAAGATCCCTAGTTACATTAGTCTGGTGAAATTTGGAAAAAGAAAAATTCAATCGAAATATTTCACTAGAAAATGTACATCTACGAATTTGGCGTCAGAAATTTTATTCCTCGTCGACTCAAACCAAAATTTCCAAAAATTATTCAGATGAACTCATGCCACAAAAAAAGCAGTCAAAAACTCTTTTTGAATGACTCCTAGATAATTAGTCAAATGTTGTTCATTTCCCAACTTAACCCCTGGAATTTTATTACTCGTCAATCGAGGCCAAATTTTGTGAAAATCCGTTTGTGATTACTCACGTTATCGTGCCATCAAGCGTTACATACATTTCAGTATTTCCCGTTCTTTGCCAACACTTCACTTATCTCACAAAGTGAGAATTTCAATGCCTATTTTCTAACGTAAGACCCTTGATGACTTTACAGTCAAGGGAATAATCAAAAATGCAAAAACGTCTTCTATATGATCTGGATCACGACGCACTAATGCATCATGTATCCTATAATAGCAAAGTTTCAGAAACTTAGTTTCTGAGTGCTTTCGCTGTTCTCTTTTTGGGAAAATGGTGCAGACGCACGGGCCTGATACTATTCACGCTATTCTTCATTTTTTAAATGCTGCTATTCACAGAGTGTCCGACCCGTGTGCAGACGATTATTTTTATAAAGTGTAGTGTAATGTGAAGACCATTGCAGACTATGTCTTTATTCCCCTTTCAATAAAGGTTAAGTATCTCAAACGAACTCAGTGCAATATTGGTCAAATTGCTTCTTCTACTTGATTTGTGTGACATTGAAATCTTAACTTGCAACGCGTTTTCTGACACACATTAACATTGTCATATTAACATTTATTTTATGCGTCGCACTAAACCCCGACACGTATGGGGAGGATTTCTCAACGTCGATTTCTAGCTTTACCTGAATTCGAAATTGTTCATAGCACCATATAACGTCAAATGAGCAACCATAACAAAGTGTGAACCAATGAGCATCAAATGGATCTAATATAATGTTTAACTGCAGCCTAAAAAATACTTGATAAGGGTTAATACAACAATATAACCTAAATCACACCGTCTCCACCGACCGACCATTATACTCGTAAAACTCAAATTAAACGAAAATTATTGTGCAATTTCTCCAGATCCTTTTAAATACACACAAAAAGCAAGCTACACATTTACCACTCAATTTTCGTTGTTTGTTCAACGAATCTGGTAATTGTACAACAAAGTAAAACCCCAAATTTTTGTTTTACATCCAGACATTATACACCAGCCACCGTGCATATATAGGTTTTTACTGTGGTTTTTACTTTGTATGACATTTTATGTCAACTGGAAAAACCACGTCGTAATCAAAAAAGAGAAAAAAAGGGAAAAAAAGTTGTGAAAATCAACAGAACAATGGTTGCACTGAAACAGAATTGGTTACAAAATGTACAACATGTAGCAAAAATAGATGAAAGTACAAAAGCATAAAATGGAATGCTTCAACACAACACAACATAATATATGAGCAAATCCTATTAAGTTAATTTACATATAATAAGATACATTTGTATTTTCTCTCTTTATTAGCTAATCGAGAGGGGTGGAAGCAGATAAAAAGCAACCGCCATTCAAATAATTTCGTAATTAATTTCTTGAAATTATGTAAATATTAATTTTTACACACAATATCATATCGCTCTCTCGCTCGCTCTCACTCACTCTTGGAAAATATAAATATATTTTCGGTAAATAAAACAACAACCTTCCTTACAAAATATTAGGCGATAAATTCGGTGTTGTGTATTATACAAAATATTTATTGTTATAGATCTTAATAAGGTTTTTATAGATTATGGGCTTTGATGCTGTTGAAAGGCGTACGTAATGTTTATAGATAGGAAAGATTTCAAATATTTATCTCATACTCGTAATTAATATAATAAACAAAAAGGAAAATGTTAAGTAGGGTAGGCAGTTCGGGGAAAAAAGCGAGTGAAATCAAAAGAGGACTTTCTCGACTTCGAAGGAGGACGAAAAGGGACTGTCATAAATTCTTTTTTCCTACATTACACATACATATTTGTTACACAACAGTCGACCTCATCGATACCCTACGTTAAGGTGTGGTGTTTTGCTAAAATATCAGCTTACTAACAACGTTCTGACACACACTGATATTTTATTCCTTTTGTTTATGTCGTCGCATCATCATTTTTGTAGTATTCAACAAATTCAATCACATCATTTCATCCGTAGTGTTGCTGACAGGATATTAATTGAGTTATCTAAACGTCTTTGCGATACAGTTTTTTTAGTTCAAGCAACGCACTTCAAGCAAAAGTGCTATTAATGACAGCTGCCAAATAGAGTACTATTTTGTATGAAATTTTATTCCCCCTCTTTTTACAGTGTAAAATTTTGTAACGAGCACTGTCAAGTTTCAGTACCCTATTTAGAGTACCACTTTTGCTTGAAGTGCGTTGGTTCAAGCAAAAGTGCTATTAATGACAGCTGCCAAATAGAGCTGCCGACACTCGCGAAATTTAGAAAACCGACGCATTTTCTGTTTCGTGGTTTACTGTTTTTTTGTGAATTTTGCATGTATTTTGTATTTGTATGAAACACAAAATGTGTCGGTTTTCAAAATTCCGTTTGTGTAATTTGTATGAAAAAATTTTCCAGATTTTTTTACAGTGCCAAAATTTGTTCGATACATTGTCCAGTTTCAATACCCCATTTAGAGAGCCACTCATGCTTGCTTGAAGTGCGTTGGTTCGGAACACATTTGAGATTTTTTAGAGTTTTAAAAGTCATGTTCGCAGTCAACAAAATGTTTCCAGTTTCCAGGTTATGATATTTTGGCACAAAATTTGAAAATAATTCAAATTTCACGCCAAAATATCATAGAGGGGGAAGAACTTAAGAGGCACCGGTACTTTGACGAAAAGCATACATTAGGGCGGTTTTTAAATACTGGATTTTAGTTTACTTTTGATGACATCTTTCCACCAGAATCCTTTTTCAAAAATGTACGACCGCAATTTCGACCACGAATGTGTTAGCTTGCAACAGAAAGTAGTTTTGGTTGCAGCAATTTGATCAGCTCGGAGAACAATGCACAGTTTATGAAAATTTCATTGAACTGTTCATGGTCGGAATTGCGGTCGTACATTTTTCAAAAAGGAATCTGATGAAAAGATATCATCAAAAATGAAATATGAGGCACACAAATGTAGGCTACAATTTTAGCTAAGTGCCGGTGCCTCTTAATTGACTGGGAACATCGATGACTTAAAACTCTGATAAATCTAAATTGTGCTTTTTAAAGATGTGATTTAGATATTTTGTTAAGGCGAAATGACGATGAAACTGTGTTACAATGTCGAACTGTTGTTACCCATTGACTCAATTACTGTGCAGAAGATAACGTTGCATCCAACAAAGTTAGAAGCATTTTCAATTTAAATAAATTCGACAAGTTCCATCCAGAGTCGCTCATATTCTTAGACTTCATTTCGCACTTTCCGACGAAATTTACCTTCCACAGACTAAAGACAACAACATAAAAATGTGGCAGCAACTGTAAGCTGGAATACACAAAAGAAGAGTACTTTTTGGTCGCTAGCAATGCTGGTACAAAGAGTAGATAAAAAACTAGTAAGATTTAGAATGTAGTCTTAATTTCTGATAAACATGAGTATAATGCTGTATGGGATTGAGGTGAATTTACTGTTGGACAAATAATTGGTCAAATATATTGCCGGAAACCAATGTTCACTGTGATATGGAAAATTCGTTTAACGGTAGCTACTCATTAGGGAAAAACCATTACAGGCATTTAATTTACCGTATTAAGCAATAATCGTAACGTTATATTAACCTTCTCGCAGACGACAAGCATACATCACTAATGAAGTTGTAGTGTCTGTTACTTCTTTTGATTTTAGTTTATTTTTACCACATTCAGTGAAAATCTATTACTTCAATTGTTCTAACATAAGTAATAAGTTGGAACAGCAAGAGTGTATCTACTATTTTTGTTATCGATGTCATATTCGTCTGAAAAAGCCCCGATTTTTTCGTTCTCAAAATGAAATCCAGAGCATTTGTCTATGTTAATATTACCACATGTTGTGTACGTTTGCTATGCGCTTACGTTTTGCACATAAATTCTGTCAAATAAGTAAATATTTGTGCCATTTATAGTACAATATTCTAATTAGTTTGAAAACGGTTTCGTTCACGGGACACAAAATTCCTTAATCTTCGTATTCAGTTTTGTTATCTTTTCCACTAAGATTCGCGCGTAGATACATATCCTTGTTTGGCTACACATTATAAACACAAAAACGTTTTGAGGATATGTTGTCGGCAAAGCATAATTACAACAAAATCAACAAATTTTAAGTTTCCCGCTTTCGCTTTCCATGGAGGGTTTCAATATGTGTAATAAAATATGTCTGTCGATGGGTGGAAAATGGTTTTGTTTTCGTTGTAAAGCCCAACGAAATCTATTGTTTGGAGATATAGGATATTCATTGGGCGTTTCGAAAATCATCTTCCTTTTTGCGAAAATGTTTTCCTGATTTCTCGACGACCCTGCAATAAAATTGCAAAATTACGAAATCCGCACAAGCATTTTAGAAAATTCAACATTGGTTAAGTCACACATAATCGCTTTCACATATAGACCGGGTGTCTTTTGGTTAATATCGCAACAGCTTTTTTTTAGCGACGTACAAAGTACATTCTGTTTGATATGCTATGTCGTTTGTAATATTGGTGAATTTAAATCCCGCAGTAAGGATGACACTTTTGTGGTGACCAGCAAAAAATAGTGTGTCTTTCAGCAGTAATTATGCAAGTCCTACAGTGCAGGACACGTTGTTCGTAACTAGAAATCGGTTGATATGGTTGAGTATTTTCGCTGGAAACGTGTTTGTCGAATTTCTAATTACATTGCGGATAATTTATTCAAAAATAAAATATTTTTCGGCTGTAGGTTCACATATGGCACTGTTGGTATGGCATGGGGCCGCCACTGTGTAGCTGGCCTGTTTTTATTCACTGTAAAGCTGTTTAGTAAGTAATACGATATGATATATCCTACTATGTCTTCGTACTACGCTACGAAATAACAGTTTTCCAAATTTTGGGTTCGACGATTAAATTAAATGTGTCGACATTGACTACACAGTTTAAAGGCAAAGCGATACATGAGAATGTGATCCGTTTGTAAACTGTAATTTTATTCATACAAAATCGAATAGCCTTTACCTTACCAGACATATTGGATTGGTGGATAAGGATGTGAATGTTACAGAGAGAAGTTCAATTTGGCCCGATTTGCCCTCTAACATTTCGTGGCGAAGTATTAAATGCTTATTACCAGTTAGATATGTTCGGTTACTCTGAACAAATTTGATATATGCATTAGAATAATATGTTTTATATAATACAGCACTGTACCGTGTAAGTATGGTAGTATATATTATAGTAAATGGTATGGTATGGTATGCCTATTTAGTGGTCGAAACGGTTTTGCTGAATTTATTATGAATGTAAATTTTGTAACATGAACACGATTATGCTGATTTTCTTTAACAACATAATCTATGGCTTAGAAAGCGTTTCGGCAATTAATTCAGAATTATAAGATGATTTATAGCTACTTAGAGCTTTTACGCTTCAATGCAGACAAAGTATTGTTGACGCTCGAAATTACAAGAGCTCTGCGGGTGTAATGAAACTCACATCGACCATGATATTGACCCCATGGAATATGATTCAATTTGTATTCCGAATGTAATGTACATATAGTTGGTTCAATTATTGTGTCATCAGAATTTTTTTCTTCCTTTCTTCATTCTGTGGCCATGCTACGATAAGATTTCATTATTATATTCACAGACAGAGATAATTCGGCCATAATTTTTGCATTGAAATGACAAGGAATTCGGTAGCGATTTTAATAAAATCATTTTATGGAAGAAATAGTTTTACGGGGGAAATGTAAATAATGTTTCTTTTATGTGATAAACAGTGTCATTGAACGTGTATTATAGAAATACAAAATTTTAACAATGGCAGCTATTTATGCACAAAGTTATGTAATAGCGTTGGCCCGCTGTATTACGACTTAAAGAGAGCAACCTATATAAAACCATCTATCGTACTGGACAGTATGAACTTTACGTGTTTGCGATATGTAAATCTTTCATTACTTTTGTCAGTACTAGTAGTGATTTTTTACGTTTATTTTCACAAACAAATGTTCGTTTTGATTGTACTTGAATGGGAAATGTTTTTCAGGAAGATGGAATGTGTAGCCATTGCCTTCGGCTTACATTCCACAAAGCATCGGATTTAAAAACAAGATTCATTACTATTTTAGTTTCGCAGCTTATGGATGTACTCTCTGAGTACATTTCATGACCGTAATATTGTATGCCTGCCTATGCATGAATGCGTTGGTTTTCCGCCTACATGTGCGAACATATAGTTCAGGTTATATCGCTGAAAAGACATCTTTTACCCCACATTTTTTGTTCAATTTTTTTTTTCCCAAAATATCATAAAACTCTTGATAATAAAAGAATTTACGAAAATAGCATTAATGTTGCTGCGTTTGTGTGGTTTTCTTTCTAATTTTCGTTGAAATTTGATTGTTTCCATTGTGCTGACGAAATTATTTCCTTTCTTTTAACCAAATAATAGCAAATTAAATCAATTTACCAGCTGGTTTTTCATTCAAATTTATAGCCACAACGAATAACACAATATGTTTTGGCCGCATTAAATTAAATGAAAAGAAAAATATTCAAATTTTTGAGCGACCTAGTGTTAATTACAACAAACGAAAATCGTTTATTTGTTTAAGCTTAAATTTTTCGCTGAGCATTGCAATTTGAAGCGGAAAATGTTATACTGTAAAGTTTACAGTGTAAAAATAGTTACATTTAAGAAAATTGGTGATAAAAAGTGGCGGAAACTGCAATTACTCTCTCGGTTATAGTTAAAACAAACAGGACGAACCTTGTCTAATTATCTGTGTTACATTCTTGTTTAAAATACTTACAACATGCTTTGAGAATATCGTGTCGTACATAAAACAAAATTATTCGCAAAGCTCTATTTTCGAGGGGCATATAAACGAGTAAAATTCTTTTGCTCACAAAAGAAAGTCTTTTGTTTAGAAAATCCACAAACAAATCCTTAAAAATAAAGCACAAAGCACAATACTAAAAAATTGTGTCAAAATGCTTTCGAATCCTAGAAAATCCTAGAAATTCCCATGACGATTTTCTTTTAAAAATCCTTTGAGGATTTTTTTCTAAAACACTTTGAGGATTTTCTTCTAAAAATCCTTTGATGATTTTCTTGTACAAATCCTTTGAGGATTTTCTTCTAAAAATCCTTTGAGAATTTTCTTCTAAAACACTTTGAGAATTTTCTTCTAAAAATCCTTTGATGATTTTCTTGTAATAAAAATCCTTTGAGAATTTTCTACTAAAAATCCTACGAGAATTTTCTACTAAAAATCCTTTGAGGATTTTCTTCTAAAAATTCTTTGAGAATTTTCTCCTAAAAATCCTTCGAGAATTTTCTTCTAAAAATCCGTTTGTAATTTTTGCACTCAAAATACACGATTATCTGCCCCTCGTCTATTGTTAAGTAATCTCCACTGAACAGCGAATATCCCCACGTGTGCAGAGATTAGCAAACTTTTCATTTTATGTCGAATGCCGAACTCTGTTTTCCAAACGCACAACCAACCGAACGTTACAAACTCTTTATGTTTCAGCTACGAAGCATTATTATTCACGTTGCAATATGTGCCATTCGACGGTATAACGATAAGGGAAAAATAAAACATGTCCATTAAATGTTTAATGACAAAACGAGGGATAAATCCGTTGTTGCTCTAGTATAGACTAAAGTGTTTCGTTGGTGAAACGACTATTGTTGCAGCTACAACCATAAAACAAAATTCGTACGATGTGTTAATTTGGTGCGGTTACACGTGTCTTCCAATTAAAGCACAGAGTTTGTTGCTTTTACCACCATGAAAATCACTCAAAAATGAACAGTCCTAGAAGTGATTACATTGCAAGCACAAAACGCGTCTACTTATCTGGTGGTTTTGTTCAATTCAACATTTTTGAACCATGAAAGAAATTCTATCTGGGACACTTTAGCGCCAGTAAAACCTTCAGGACATTTTATACGTTGTGATAAGGGAAAATTATGTGCAAATCAACGTGTCCCCACAATTAAGATAGAAAGTTGATTCTACATACTTGAACACCAGATACGAAATTTTGCATTTTCAGCTACGCTTTAGAAAGCGTTGACAATTGTGATACATAGATTGAGCCACTGAAAACTCTTTTATGAAAATAAAGTTCACTGTTGCATTGTACTACAATATGTTTGTTCGACGTTTATACACATTATCAGCAAAATATTCATTCGTCAACGATAACAAGTGGGATTGATAATCGCTTCACAGAGATGATATTCAATGAACATGTATAAATGTCAAAACGTTCATTTAGTGAATTTATCTTAGTTTTTGTTAATTTGTAACAATACGATGAAAAGAATATTCGCGACTCTAATCCTAATCCTTTTAATTCATAAGGGATATTCAGGTAACATACTAAATAAAATCTGTGCGATGGGTATCTTGGCCAGAAATGTTAGTGGAAGTGGACATAATACTAATTTCAGCTCTTTATTTAAGTGAGAAAAGACCGAAATTGTGAGAATTTAACTTTTTTACAAAAATTGTCAGACAATGTTAAAAAATGTACGTGCATTGTCCTCGTTAAAACCCCACTTTCGGTCTAAGCTGTTGCTGTTGTTCCTCACTGTTTCTCTTATTTCATTTTCATATGCTATTTCAAATGGAGAGAAATCTGAGAAACCAAGGAAAACAGCATTGGTATTATAGCATTTCAGTGTTATCAATGCACACACGACGAAAGTAACCAAAACCTTGGCTGTATAAATGCTGATCTCAAGCATCTACAAAATTGTACCGATGGTAACCAAGCAAGTAATGGTGAAAATTGCGTTCCTAGTTTTTTGTAGTGAATATTACCAGAATTTCATTTTTAATTACAAATAGTGAGGCAAGTAACCGATTGGAGTTGCTCCCAGCAATTTAATTTTACCTCCACAACTCTCTTAACGGTTGCACGTGAATGCATGCCGCGAATTTTTACATCTGGATGTACATCGACTGGAAATTTCTATGAGACCTTTATGACCTGTGTCTGTGATACAGATGCTTGCAACAATTTTGTGCTCGAGTTACATGCTGAGACAACCACCATGCAATCGACGATCACCGATGACGACGTAACGACCACCGTTGAAACTACGACAGTTGCAAATAATGACGGTGTAACTCTAGATTTGAAATCGATTTTAGTTAAATGTTGTCTTGTGGTCTCGAGTCTATTTAGTGTCTTCATTAAGCCTTAACAAATAAATCTGTTACTTCTTTAACTTAGATGAATTTGAAATCGAGATTGTTGCAAATAATTTAGTTCTTTCACAAGTGAACAATCGCTTGAGCTCCATACTTTTTTGGTGATTGGCAAAGCACGCCTAGAAGTTCTTGGAATGCGTTGTGATTAGCCGTTTCTCTAAACTAAACTAAACTAAATAGTTTGCTTCGACTTTTCTTTCTTAGTGTGTATAGGTAGTTCATACCTGCGAAGTAACTATTATCTCACATACTATATAATTAGTCGGCACATACCGAAATCGAAACGGTTAATCCGGCAATTCGACTTTGCAACGATGCAATTTATCGGCAAAATATTCGAAATCTTAGCCGCTGAAGAATGCGTTTTATGTCTAATCTAATCTAATGCATTAAAAGAAGGACCATTTCAGATACATTTTTGCGTCTGATGAATGGTAACATTTTTAGCGATGAAATTAGACTTTACAATCAAAATATATTCCTTCTGCACGGCTTCAAAACGTGTCGGACAAATTATTTGAGTTGTGATACAATGTCTATTGTTTCACAGCTCAATAACTACACACAGTCTACCGCTTTGAAGTTTATCAACCAGTCCATCTGATATATAATAATTAATTATTTCGATAGCCATGAATGTTGTGTGATAAAGTGAAATAAATACCGAAACTGTAAACGATGTATGGGTTGTTAAACATTTGGTATTGAGTTAACAGTGGACTGTCCCATCATCTAACTTTATTAATGGTAACTGGATAAAGGCGATTCATATTCTGTACATATTCAACAATATTCACATACAACGAACAAACAAAAAAAAAGACAATTCAATTGTAGTCTATTTTAATTTGCTGTGGTACTCGGTCTATTGATTCATGTAAATGTTAAAACTAATGAAGTAAAAGATTTTGTGTGAAATGATTTGATCAAAAGAGGTAAAAGATTTGATAAAAATACTGATACTGACATTTTCTTGGCGTCCGAGAAGGCTCATCATTCCTGACAACGATTTTCTTTTTCGTGTTCCGATATTTTTCTTCCTTTTTAATTGTTACCATTCAATTTACTTCCCCAAAAATTCACAATTTCGAGTGACACTCAGGATATGGAAATAATTATTTTGTAAACATCCTCCCCCTCAACCGAAACTTATCTTTACGAGTTTATCAGAATATGACTACACTAAAAGTTTTTCAATTAAATTTCTCTCTCTCACGTATGTTATAACTCCTGCTTAGGACTACTTTGTTTCGATATCCAAACTTTGATACGGCTGTAAATGTGTTCTTTAGCTTTCCTCTTTGTTGTTTCGTGAAATAACAAGATTTAAGACATGCAGATTCGAAAACTATAAAACGTTACACTTTATAGCCAATAAAACCTTAAACAAATTAAACTTTCAGATAAGATTCAAATTATGCAAAACACGAGTCCGCACTCAACGTGTCCCACACAATTTAAGATTCGAAAATTTATTTGCTAAAATAATAACCGTCTCATTCATCCAACAAAATTTTCTTGTAGACATAAAAATGGGAAATCAACAAAAACCGAGCCGAAAACAAAATATCTTCTGAATTTAATTAATGTCATTCAGTGAAATTTTCGCTAAAAAGCTCTCTCGATGCTCCCCTCCAATGTATGTATACATAAATAAACGTTGTCATAGTAATTAAAAATAAGGCAAGTAAAACGACAAATTACCCGATGAAATTGTACCGAACAAAAAAAGAGTGTAGAGATCTCATTGTTATTTTGGGTAAAAGAACATTTTTTGGGTGGCTGAGTCTCAAACTGCTGTATTTCATTAGATTAAATTGGGAATCTTCTGAATGCATATAATACAAAGTACGTTTAAGACCATACAAAATTACTAATTCAAATATAATTACACAGTCTGGTTTAGATGTGCTGAAATTGTGTATATTGACATATCTTTTTCGGTACAACATCGTTCTCGTTTAAGGTTTTGATTGCCCATTAATTACCAGTCATGAATATTACATAGCCGATTATGTTAATTACGTGATATTATGATTTATTTGACGCTGTTTTATACCTACAACAGTAACAAGTATAGCCCTGGCTGAGGTCGTGCCAATGATTTAAGTAAATTTAATGAACGGCAAGCATATCTTAGTATTGAGACTGGTGAAATGTTCGTTGATTGAAATATTTTTAAAAGATTAAGAATCTTTTACTTTATTTGTTTAATCATTCATTTTACTGCATAAATATGACCACTTTACCAAGTGACGTTCTCACACACAGAAGGATTGGAAAAGTTGACAATCAGATCATTCAAAACTAACTTAATCGCCATGCAGAGAATATAGTTTGAATGTAGTTTGCAGACGGTGTCAGTGGTGTTACCTGATGTAATACAGACTATGTTAAATACTGAAGAGTTATCTAAAAGGTACATTTGTTTAACTTTACTTTAACCTTTACGTAGCATTAATATACAGACTCAAGCTGTCTGCCTAAAGCATTTCATATTTCTGGAAACACAACATGTCAGGACCTACATACTGAGAAGATCTTTCGTTTCTTGATCAATTTCAAATAGCATAATAAACACGATAGATGAAGTGACTAGATGTGCTTAATTTTGCGAATACTAGGCCGTTATCGCAGGTTATGCTCGATTTAACATTTCGATATTACTTCGGTGACGAGAATTTCTGCAGTAGCATGAACAAGAAACTAATCGAGTTTGTTTCCTAAACTTAGTCACTGCCTTAGTCGATTTTCTGCGGAGATGAATTAATTTTATGGATAAAATATACGTAGCCAACGCACGTCAAGCATGAGTTGGTACTCTAAATAGGGTGTCACAGTGTGTCACAGAACTGCAAAAGACTGTAAAAACAATTTCATCTAAAATAGAATACTTTCTACAACTGACCACTAAGATCACTTTTGCTTGAAGTGTGTTGACTGACGTAGCCAATGTACTGCAAATACATGGCAAAGCAACAGATTTTAATACTGTCATTTGCCCTCTTATTTTGTATGGAATGTGAGAATTTCGAGAATTTTGGACTAATGCGCCGTGGAGGCCTCTTATTTTAATTCTGTTCTTTTGCTGCTTCTTGGAGGGCATCGACGTAGCACCTCACATTATTATTGCTGCCGTTCTATCACAGTTCCTTATCATGGCTTCGACCTACTTCGCCTAACGTAGTGATCGGATCTGTCAATAGAAAATAACTTTGAAGACACCAGGCTACATGTTTCCACCAAAATTTTAGTTCCTTTTGCAGGCAGAAATTACGTCAACCTCGTATATCTAGGCTAAGACTGAGAGATGGCCGCAGAAAAATTGAAAAGCTTCAAATCAACTCATTCCATCATAAACAATTACAAAACGAATTAAAGAATGTCGCAATGTGTCCGGTAAAAGACTATTTTTGGTTATCCCCAGCCCTAGAAACCTGAACCGAAACACTGGGAATGTAAGTCATACAATGGACCCACCACACTCAAAAGCAATTAATATTTCCATTAAATAAAATCAAATCAAAATGACGATTAAGCTTAAAGAAATTTGCCGGATTGGACCTAAAAGGCCGCGAGTTTAATTATTTGCCATGAAAATTTAATTGAAAACAGAATTTGAAATTGCTTTGGTTAACCGAAACTCTGAGTTAATATGTTGATTGCATGTTACGTCATGTTTTATGTGTTTAGATTATGTTCAGCGAAAATGGTTGGGCATTAATCACATATTTATCTGCTATTAGCGAAAGGGTTTATTATGCTCTAAAAGATTTTCGGTTCCTTTTTCGATATGGGGCCGACGACTTTTTTTAACTCAATTAAAATTTAAATTGTTTGAGCTACGCCTTTCTTTACTAATTGTTGGGCCTATAGCCGGCAATGAATGTCGTGTGAATCTTACCATTACGGTCGGTATAATACATATTTTAAGATGCGAAAAATGAAAGGAAAACCTGCGCAGAACTTTTCTATTAGTTGGGAAAATTCCCATCGCCGTTTCGATAATTATTTCAATGATAAAATGCGTAAAAAATACTGGCAAGAAAAACATTTAATTGCAAATTACATCCAGTTTTACGATTTGTAACATCGATTCAGCAACGTGAATATATTTGAATTATTGATTCGGAAACACCTAATGTACGAACGGTAATTTCGCACAAATGCTGAATAAATTTGAACCATTTTCCTGCAAGTTGTAAGGAGATGGTTTTGTGTTGCTGCCTGAGGTACGATTTATTAATTAGATTTTTTTTGCCAATTAAATACAAAGAATCGAATCAAAAACTAAAATAGACTTACTTGCTCTGACTGATAAACGTCCCAACATTTTTCGTCAATTATTCTCATGGACAAACCAATAATATTTGAAACTTAATTACACTCGTACCACTCGTACCTTGTACACAACTTGGTCCATATAAAGAAAAACACTGACTCGTTCCTGTGATTCGAAAGCCAAAAAACACAGAACAACCGTACCGTATTTGGAACCGTTTTGAAGGCATATTGGTCCACATAAGTCTCCGAGATCTGATATTACAGATTAAAAATTATTTTCGACATGCTACTTGTGTCATCCTTTTCATGTTTCAAGCACTTCACTAATCCACGCCATTAGTCGTATAAATTTATACGTCAGAGAGACCTTTTTTCTCCTTTGTTACGATCTGTCAGCTTTTTTATTTTGCGATTTAGTATGGAAATGAAAACTAAAATTGAGATATCTTCGCTGTTTTAAGTGGTGTTTCATATTTTTTTGGACCAAAATGTTTTAAAGTGTGTTTGGAATCGATTGACATTAACAAAATAATAAAATAGAAAGAAATATTTTCACACAATCTGTTAATGCCAATCGATTCCGAACACATTTTAAAACATTTTGGTCCAAAAAAAAAATATGAAAAACCACTTAAAACAGCAAAGATATCTCAATTTTAGTTTTCATTTCCATACTAAATCGCAAAATAGAAAAACTCACAGATCAGAACAAGGGAGAAAAAAGCTCTCTCTGACGTATAAATTTATACGACTAATGACGTGATTACATAACTCGGCATAAAAATGAAAAGTATCGTTTAGGTGTCTTTATTAACCTCAGCTTCGCCTCGGGTCAACAAAAGGATTTAAGCTTCTTTTGTATTACATTGAAATATACCAGTTTTTGAATATATTCCAATAGAAGATCAAAGCTTACAAAAACTCCCTAAAGCACACAAACAATACAATGCGGTTTCTTAGATTAACACCGGAGTCTACTAGCTCTGCGATAAAAAACTAAATTGTCAATGTTTTAACCAGTTGTACGAACGAGCAATTAACACTTTAAACAGTAAATAAGGATTAGAGAAGATACAATTAAAAATTTGATGTTTTAAATGGCAATTTACACAATTAACATCAATCAAAAGCATTACCTTAACTGAATGCAATTGATCTCCATTTTCAAGGTAGAAAAGATTATTTAAAAATGAATTTTTCATGCAGCTACCGTTGCACAACAAACGGTAAAAATAAAGTCAGGGCGCGTTATTTATATCTAGTTTCAACCGATACTCTTTGTGTAATAAGCAATTTATTTACCTGAATCGTTTTACATTCACATTTATAACTTTAAAAGCATTTGCTTCCATATTTTCCGTTCCATTGTTTACCTACACCGATAAATATTTAATTTACTTTGTAAATTCACTGCTCCTAAACTCAAACTTTTTCTTTTCTTTAATAAATCAGCGATACGTGTTCGTGTATAGAAACACTCTGTATTCCGCAGAAAATGTGCTTGAGAAAATGACAAAAAAGAAATGAGACAGCGTTAATACGATTGAATGCTGCTTATTATATTACAAATATGTACAACATATACACTGTATAAGGGTGGATAAGGATATACGCACAGAGGATGGAGCTTATGCAGAACAACTGATACTTATACAAACATTCGGGATTATTCCTATGAGTGCGAAATTTGGAAGAAAAAAAAAATCGCTCTGTGGCACAATTCCCACACGACGTACATTATCTGAGCATTTGTTCGGGGTATTATGTCCCCGCTTATTTTATTTATGTTTACTACAAAAGTTATATATATACAGAGTTTGTTTTGAAGGAGAAGGTCCTTTTCTTAGATTTTAGAAAATTTGTGGACGAACGGTAAATACATTTTGTTTACTTACAAAAATAGCACACACACACCCACCCAGCCACACATCTTGATGTGTTTGAAGAGTTCGTTCATACGATTGCCTCTACCGCACTTTTTTTTTAACTTTTCATTTAAAAGTCTTTTTGAAGTACCGTACATCACTTGAACTTTTCTACCCAAATAGGTGTTTTGGTTGAAATTAAGTTAGCGAATAAAAAGAGTCTAAGAACGTAAATGTGTTCTACCGACATTATGGACCCAGCATTCCATCATTTCAAGGCAGGTATCCCGGTTCATCTACTTTTCTGTTGTTTTCTTTTCGTACTAACTGAAACTCTATTGTCCTCATAAAATTGTTCGAAGTTGTACGATATCATCATTTTCAAATTAAAAATAAACCCACCCCCACCCATACCGATTTAATATCAAAACCCACAAAAGCAGCAAAAGTGTACACCGAATTAAAATACAAAATGAAAGTTTTATTTTCAACTTTTCTGCTGTTTCTGCGGATTGAAACGGCTATGAAATTTTGTTTGAAATAAAAAGTTAATTTTGACCGCAGCTGTTCAGCGAAAGAAAAAAGAAAAACAATGATTCTACAATTGTGTAATATTTCACTGTTTCCAGTTGTTACCGTACCTTCTAGCCGTAATGTATTTCCCCGGGTCCAGTACAGTTCTAAATTTGCACATCTAAAACGGAGAAAATTGAAATTTGTGTGATTTTAACATTTCAAAATCGGCGCGTGTTTGTTGACCGGTTCTGAAACTTTTTGATTAATGCAATCGTACGAGAAAGGTCAAACTAAGGTTGCTGTAACATTGTTGAGTTTAGTATAAATTAGCCGATATTTAAATGCTTACAAATCTTCAAATTCATTAACAAAGCCTCATTACTATTCAAAATCTTATAACTTCACTTATTCACTTATTGCAGTAACTGGAACTCATACATTATCAAAATTAATCGAATGACCTGAAATACTTAATCGTTTTAATAATGGACATACTATCGTCATCGTAACATTATACTACAGCTAAGTTTCTGTTCTATTTGAATCCTTTTTCTGGGGACATGCGTGTGTAATTAATCGAAACTGTAAACCTTTTCTGATACTCCTTCAATCGAAAGAAGTTTGTACAAGATTCGTCAAATTACACAAATTTCAGCAGACTGATACAACACCGTCATTGCGTTAAGATACATTTTGATATTAGAGATCATCATACTATCATAATTCTACAGTGACCCATAGCGGATGGGTACACTAACCTATTAGCGTAACGTTACCAGAAACACCGCAATCTTTCTCGTCTGTACATATACTAAATTGATGCAAGAGTTTGTTTTCATAATCTTTTACTTCATTTTGTTGAAAATGCGTTTTGTTACATAAGACCTCTGCAATAATCAGAGCTTGTCGTTCATTCCTGAAGTCGTTATCGATAACAGATGATAGTCGTCCATGTCGTCCCTTTTCTGCATGGTATGAAGAAGGTCTGTTGGTGGATTTTGAATGCTATGAACGGAGTTGAAGGTTAAAAGGCGATGATTATTTCGACTAGATCGAACTATGGCTTGCGTCTTTAAATTATTTGATTCGAATCGTGTTCTTCAATGTTATTTAACAGTTTCTGCAATGATATCGGACGCTTATGTTTTTGAAGATGTTTGGTGAGTTATATCTGTTTTTAACAGGTGATCACCGTCCGTGACAGGCTGCAAAATACTTGGAAGTCCATTCTTACTTCGAGGGTGACTTGTTCAAATCTTTATTTTCGTTGAGGGTTACGTCATTTGTGAACGACAACTCAAAGCTATCCGTTATTAGACATTTCTCCTATTCGTGTTACACAGCATATCCTAGGTCCATTTTTCGTATATAATGTGCGAATAATGTGTTCCAATCAGCTACGATATGAGGATAGCAATTCGTAGAATGCGGTAATATGTTTGGAGATTTGCTTTAAAGAAAACTATAATACACATTGTGCCCACGTAATAGGTATTTTATGTTTGAATATAAAACATTTTGCACAAATATGAGCCACGTCATCTCCGTTGATATATGATCGACATTATGTACGCTGAAGTAAGCACCATGTCAACAGATGATATGAAAACGGTATAGGATTTATTTTCATTCATTTATTCGAATATTGGCAAAAATAAAAATAATACTTTGTTGCGGATAAAAATATTAGTAGAGTATAAAAGCCACAACATATTGGTAATATATCAAACGGAGTAATACACATCGTCTCAATGTTTTTATCATTTTTCATAATATTTTCATTTATGTTTTGCAATTTTTTTTTCTGGTTTTGTTTCGCTCTGTTTTTCTTCTCCATCTTTACGGTGTCGATAAATTGTTTGAAAATAAAAAGTTTGCAATAAATAATTCATGGTTTCCTTTCGATAGGCATCACAATCTGACTGCAATGTGTCGAAAATTAAGTGAAAGGTACAATAGCAAAGCGGGATGATATACAGCTTGAAAGTTTTATCGTGGAATTTACACACGCTCGCCTCATATTATGCGTTGTATTTAAGGGATATTTATCTTTGACAGAGCGACTTGTGTATTGGTAAAATGATGAACTGTTTGTGGCTGTCTCCTTTCATAGAACAGGAATGGGACATTGAACTTTTGACATTTTTTGTATTTTGATTAAGAATGTTATTGCAAACAAAAAATTGTTCTACACTATTACAGAATTTTCAAGTTTTGTACTTTTAATTCATATTTGAATTACGGCTACGACCCAAATTCAACCTAAAAGCAAACCTTTTTCGTGAGAGAATTAAGAAAAAATGACATGAGAAGAAAAGAGAGGCATATAGAGACGTATAGTCTTTTTTATGTTTGACTGATCCTTGAAAATCAGAAAACAATTAATTAAAAATATAAATGTTTATAATTTTGCGATAGTTTAGAATAATTTGTTGCTTAGAATAATGTTGTCTATCGAAATTATTGAAACTTCAGTCCCCCATTCCAAATTTTATTTATTCTCCATTCAAAACATTGAAGGCTCAGGACCTGCACATGTTTATTTTTGAATCAATTAAATACTGTTGTTAATCAACTAAATTGATAAATCCGTCATAAATCAATCAATGACACCCTTCACCCAAATAGTACATTGAATGACAAGGGGCGAAAGTAAAAAAGTATTTTAATCTTTCAAAGACATCAAAACTAATCTGTTACTTCTCTCATTTTCAACAGTTTAATCTAAAAAAGTGTACTTCATTAGTTTCAACAAGTAGTTTTCTATATAACAACACCACATTACCTCGAACTCTTACATTCTCTATGTCGCTTCGCCAGCAATAAGAGATGAAATTTGTAATTTTTTGTTATCCTGTTTTAGACCCAAACGTTCCCTAAAAATTGAAACGTTCTTGTTTTGATTTAGAGCCAGTTTGAACGTTGAATTACCCTATACTTCCGTCATTAGACAGAATAGATTCGATTGTAGTTTGACCATGCCTTAAACTTCCTTTTTGAGGGAAAAAGAGGGTCGGGTTGTTTGTCATTAGGGTCGGTCGATTTTTGAATATTTTCCATCCGAGCTTTTGGACCTAGCTGATCCGACTCAGCAAAGTCTAAAAAAAATTTTAAAACCAAAAAAAATATTTTCAAAAATGTTCTATGCTTTGCCCTATTTTTTAAAAATCTTCTAGTTTTTCGAGGTATCAACACTCTGAAGGCTTTCTTGTCTATGCCAAAAAGTGAATTGAAAATGCAAAGCAATGTGTGAAGCAACTTTTTGGCATAGACAAGAAAGCCGTCAGAGTGTTGATACCTCGAAAAACTAGAAGATTTTTAAAAACTAGGGCAAAGCATAGAACCGTTTTGAAAATATTTTTTTTTTGGTTTTAAAATTTTCTTTAGACTTTGCTGAGTCGGATCAGCTAGGTCCAAAAGCTCGGATGGAAAATATTCAAAAATCGACCGACCCTATTTGTCATGAAGAACAGCGTGATTCAACTTCAAGTAAAAGAAATTTTTGGTTACAAGAGCAGTACCAAGCAACCGAGACTGAACATGAGTATTCCTTCTGTACCGAAGTACAAAAATCTTTAGATTATACGAGATTACCTGCCCGAAGGCTTTACATCTCGTCCTCTCTAAGAGGCACTGATTGAGATAAGCTCAATCAGCTCATCAGATGACTACCTTTTTATGCCAGTGTTTCATGCACCGCATACCAAAGGTGAGGCCAGAACCTAACTGTGAGCTGAACAATAGGCAAAGGTTACTGGAACCTAGTGTCTGAACCATGTGATCTTAATCCTAACTTCAATCACTTCTAAAATGTATCAAGAACTGCTGAGGTTATATTTGCATATTAAAACCAATCCTGAGTATCCTGAGTTCTTTGTGATGTTTCCTTGCTTTCACACACTGATATATGTTCCCATTTTCAATATGAAAAAAGACGAAAATTTTCTACAGTAAATCAATTCGAAATCAATCAACTACAAAGAGACAGACACTGTATGTTTACAGTCACACTTGTTCACATAATAAGATACAATCGCATTAAAACATGTGAAATTGGAATCGATTTCCATAATACGATATTAGAAATATTTCGAATTCTCTGCTTTCGAATGGAGAAATGTGTGTACAATTCTAGCTTTCCTCGTATTCATCCGAGTTTTCCATTATGTCAGTTCGGTGTGGTTGTTTATGGTGTATATTCTCAGCTTTATAACCACTAAACCGTTGGATATATGCATGTGGTGGCGAAATCACGCTCTATCAATCAATCTGTATCCGGGAATTTTCTTTGTCATTCTTATCGGTCGAAAATTCGGCCCTTATCCAAAACAAAAATAAAATAGAGAAATGTACACATACGGACACGTGGTGCGTGGTTGGTTATTTACCTTAAAGCTTCAACAAATAATCGAAAAAATGTTTTGTCGCATGAAGTTGAACGTTGCTCTCTCGCTGATAAAAGCTATACGTTTATCTCTAATCCGCATAATATAGCTGGAAATCAGAAGGGAAGAAAAATATTTCCAGATTTTCATTTATAAAAGTGGGCATTGGATATCATTTATTTTCATCTAACAGAATTCCCATTTTTTTTTTGGTGGAGATGGGGGACATGTTGTGCCTGGTCCCATGGCACAGACATTTCCGAATCTATATCACAAACTGTAACAGTATTATAGCACACCCAAACATAGAAAGTGCGTCTATTAAATTGGTAAACCGAAAAATTGTTTTTAGATCGATATAAATTTGAATCGAAAGAAGGAATAATAATAAAAAAGCCCAGATGAACCCGAACATTTAAAATCATCACATACCATTATGTGGGTATATTAGGAGTACATTGTAATCATTTTCCGAAAAAAAGTGTGACGTTTGTGACATTCTAACGTTGGTTAATAGAATTTCTTTTACTTGTTTGTTCGTTCCGTTTCTTTTCCATTTTCGAGATGTCGTATAAAGATGTTAATGGGACGCACATTCGACCGGAAATAATCAGGGAAAAATCTCTGGAAAAAAAATGTTTGACAATAGAGCAGCCGATAACTTTTAAGTATTCCGTTCAAACAGCTCAGGTGAACTTGAAATTTTTATGGAATGTTAGCACAGGTACTTTTATTCGATGAAAAGCTATGTGGATAACACGATATTGTCTTCAATTGAAAGTTTCATTTAACTCAAATTTCAAATAGGCGTCCATTTCATAGAGATCGGCCGATAGACAATTTTTAGAGACGGGACATCAGTCGCAGATGGGCAGAATTAAAGTTTGATTTCAATGTTATAAGAAAAAGGTGGACGCCTTTTATAAATGACGTCCTGATGAATGGTCTCTCTAGCTTCGGTTCTACAGAGAGCATTGCTTTATGAATCAATAATCGTATTAGTACTATTGAGCGAACCAAGCAGATGGCAACATTTTGGTTTTTCTATGTTCGTACCAGACACACACATGTTCAAGTTGGAGCTTCTGAATTTCTTGAACTTCATTTTTTATTCTTGTACAACATTTGAACATGTAAACCAATTGGAAAAAATGATATTCCATTTCGTTTATGATTCGCCAGACATGCACATGCGAGAAGATAAGACATACTTTGTAGAGGCGGATCATATCTTCGCCACTGATATGATATGGCCTGATGATATATGACGCGTTGAAACTTGCATTGTCAAATGTGAGAAGGTGCGGAATACATTTCATAGATAGAAACCGCGGCTAGGCCGTTCGTACGACGGTGTTCCTTTGTTTTCTTTTTCGTAATCTAATGTTCAAAATTATGTGGAAACATACAAGCGACAATAAAGGGAAACCACAAACCGTTCTTATTCAATTGGAGTCACATGTAGATTGTCACAACGCCGTCTAGCACCAAGACAATTTATTTTCCAAGGTATATTCATTCTTCCGTCGCATACTTTCATGCTGTCAGCTGTCAATTCAAGCGATTTCCATTACGAAAAAGTAAACCTGTATGAGTAAATGGTATCCAGGTGTTTCATAAAATAATTGTTTCTCCCGCTACGAGCCCACCTAATTACATTCCGAATAACTCGATATCTGTAGGATCAAAGAGAATCATATTCATTCATTTCATCAATTTAAAATTTTCTGTCTCATTTACTATTCATTCGGCGAATTGCAAAACACTCCCGAATCCATTGAATTTAACACCGACACAACGCACTAACATAACAGTTCATAAATTTATTATATTCAAAATCAATTTTCCCAAAAAAAACAGACCGAATCGAGATAAATGTAATCTCATTAAAATTATGGCTAAGCAAACATAAACAACAACAACAACTCCACCATAACCATCTCCACCAAAAAAAAGGAGTCTTCGAAATAAACAGTTTCGAAATTCCCGAGATATACAAATTTTGCGAAAATTGAATCTCTTTACCAACATTTATCTTTAATACACATAATGCGAAGAATTTGTGTACAAATAACACAAAATGAATCTTTTTGATGTGTTTTTAAGGTTTTGTTCCAAGATCTTCAAATAGCACGGTAGCAAAGCTTTTGTTCACCGTAAGCTTTCCGAAGAATTTCTTACAAATCTAAAGGTAATCAAAGTGGTTTAAGTGCTTGTTTGATGTGAGGATAACGAAATAAAATTTATTGCTTCAAAAGCTAAAGTAAATAAATGCTCTCGAAATTCCATGTTTAAATTATTAATTTGATTAATAGAAGCCGAATGGATCCACAGCTTTTTATTGCCGTAGCAAAAAAAAGAACGATTCTCTGTTGTCTTTAGTCAAAAGAGCACACACAGCCAGCGTAAGTTTTGCGCTGGATGAAATATTATTTTAGTTTAGCAACGGGAATATTCATTGTCTCGTAGATTAATTGTATAATTGGTGCAAGAAGTTTGCTTTTAGTTCATTTGATATTCATAATAGAAAGATGAATAATGAACTGGCAGAAGCTAGAACTAGTCAAATTGCATTGAGAGGATTAAAATTTATTATATTGTCGAATGGAACAAACTTCAAACCAAGTTCTTGAACAGATAATTATTTCGTTCGTTGTTGGTTTGTCCAATTTGTGAGAAATCATTTAGTAGAAACTATGGATCGGTAAAACGAATGGGAATTATTGGAGTTAGAAGATGCAATAATCATCTTAGCAATTTTCGATTATTCATTACTCAAGGCTTTCGCACTGCCGTTTAAATGATTTTTCAGAATATTTTTACTTTCAATGGCACTGCTGCTTTCGATAAGGCAAATCGACAAAGGATCATAAAAATTATCTGTACTTCTTCTGTCCATGATGCAGTTTACTTCATCGAATACTAAATTGCATCAGCAATTGAAAATCAAACATTTAGATTCAAAGTTCGTTTTTATGAGTCGTAGGTACGCTTATTTCAAGTATATACAAACTACTACCTTCACTCGATGCAGCAAGATGTGTGACACATTGAAACTCTAAACGTGTCCACAGTGCAGTTATTTGTGTAGCATTGGAAAGCTGAAGTAAAGTGATTCTGGTACAAATACTTTTTATGATCTTTTGTTGGCTTTTGTTGGAGCAGCAGCAGTATCCTTCAAACATTAAGATGGATGGTAATAAAGGATCGATTGGTTTGTCTGGTTGAACGTTATTTTTATTTCTCTTTACGAATATGTTTATCAACAACTAACAAATTTCGGCTTACAATACCTAGAGCATAGCTTGCCATGTTTGAACTGTAAAAAATATTCAAACAGGATGTGATAAACTTAAAGTATAGACGAGCTCGGGAATGGAGTGTGAATTTTTTTGTTTGGCAAAAACAACCCACTCACTCTGTTGTGCAAGTCATTAGAAACATTTATTTTTCAACAATACAACGCCCGGGTGAAAATTTCAGGGCTCGTACTGAAATTCGATTCGTCCTTATAAGGAAATAAGGACAATTTAAATGCAAAAATGAGGACATTCTAAGGACAATTTTGAAGTGAAAATAAGAGCAATTTCGCTTGAAAGAAGTATTTTATTTGCGAAAGAAAGTTGTAAGGTAAGCGAGGTAGTAGCTGACCGTCTAAGCAATTTTTCAACAGTATCGCAGGATGATTTCGATGAAGCTAAGTTTTTCCTTCGTCAGAATTTAATTTGATCTGTTCCCATTCTGTAGAATATCAGGAATATTGACAATTAATTAATTTTTATTGTAAAAAACTGATTTTACTGAAGCACTGTTTTTGATGCAGTAGCTGACCACTAAAAAACGGATGTTTTTATACCTGACCAGTCTTGTTGCAGTAGTTGACCGCTACAAAATTAAGACATTTTTCACATTTTTCGCAACAATTTCGCATTATTCGACACATTTTCACTCTTAATTCACTGATATTAACCAATTTCAATGATAAAAACTCATAAAAACACAAAATATCAACGAATTTTGATCACATCATTTTATACACAACAATGCACATGGACGGAGAATTTGTCACATGAAGAAAAATGTACGGAATTTGGTGCGGTCAACTACACAAACATGGCATATTTTTGATGCAATGTTTTGACCACCATGTAATTAATCAAATATTAACTTTTAGACGCTATTTATGTTAATAATATTAATTGTCGAACTATTTACTACCTAAAAACACCAAAACTTTGTCCATTTTTTGTCAATAAAAACCTTAAATTAGACCACACCGATCTTACGATTTTCTTAAGAACTTTGTACTGAGATGGTGCACTGGTTTCATTTTATGGTTGTATCAAATAAGTAAACATAATAATCGCATTATTTTTATGAAAAAATTAATCTTTAGGCTCTAAAGATTAATTATAACGTTCATTTGTAATTATTTTCCAAAACTGATAAATAATGTAGCTGGTCAGGTACACCTGCACGGTCAGCTATACCCCCGCTTACCTTATAGTAGGGCTCACTAGTTCAACAAAATACATTTTTTGGTGCATTTTGGTATAAAAGCGTGAATTTTCTACCATTGATAAATATACATTTGGGGAATCAAAAAGAATTAGGAGACTTTGAAAAAGTGACCTCTAGCGCCATCTACATCCGGTTGAAGTTTTCGATGCAGAGGTAACTTAGATGAATTTCTGTGTAGCAAGAATCGAAGCTACGCAGGTGATATTGGTCTCAAACGAAAGCTAAGGGTTCAAAGTTTTTTTTAGTGCAAAAAAATTTCACGAATTTTCCGATTTTCCCGTAGTTTTTCCGAATTTTCATAAAAATGATATTTTAAAACTGAGGTGAAACTTAAGTAATTTTTATAATTGATTCAGAAAAGTTTTTTTTTCTTCGCTATTATCGTTGCACATTCAGTTTCCAAACTTTTAACGATGAAAACGTTTTTGTATGTTCCGCAGCAGTGGTACTAGTTTCAGTTTTCATCGAAAATTTGATCCCTTTTGCATGGCGAATTTTTTTCGGCGATTTTTTTTTTCGTAAATTTAATGAGACTAGTACTGGGAATGCTAGGCATGATCTAAAAACAAAATAAAACCAGTTTTTCGATTTTTAAAAAAATATTAAGTTTCCGAAATCTGCTAAAATCTGTAAATTTTCCTCCTTCGGCGAACTTTGACAGACCCTAAAAAATCCATAAACGTTTCAAACAGCACAATTACGATTACTTATAATGCTATGCTGGGACCCTCAGCTTTCAAACGATACCAAACCCTCCACAACCGGATCAAAGGATGTATGACCTGTGATGTGAGATATGTGGTTGGACCCGATTTCAAGCAAATTTCGAAATATATGAGAGGTTACAATTTTTTGTTTCAGTTATAGGGTGCCTAATTTTTTTTTTAAATCACATTTTGATTTTTCCATACAGATGTTGCGTTGGAAAATTAAAGAAAATAAAATTATTTAGAGCTACTCATACTTTTATCTATTTTTGATTCTGTTCTGTGAACAAAAAAAAATCATAAAAATGCAAACAGAAAATAAGGACAATTAGTACAGTAAGGACAAAATAAGGACAATTCTCGAAAAGTAGGAAAAATAAGGAAATAAGGACAAGAACGACCCCTGAAATTTAAGTCTCAAAAGTTCGAAAGCTTAGACTTTCATTTTTCACTATGGCGTGCTCTGTATCGTTGACAAACTTTAAGAACTGCTTGGAGAACTTGTTATGAGAAACAAAATAAGCGATGATTGTTTACTGGGCGATCTCTTTTATAGCAAAATGTATCCTAAAGTTAATTAATGAAGTAATAGATTTTTCATCAAACACTAAACAATTCTTTGAACAAAGAAGGTGCGAGGGTAATTACACTAGGCAACAGAGGTCATGTATACGGATGGTGACATAGTGTGTTGGATAGGTCTTGGTGCCCTGAAAATGGAACACACATCCAGATAGGTGATCGAGACCAATGGAGTTGTTATTTGAACTCAGTAGTTCCAAATACCTTACCACACCAACGGCCGACCGGATTGGTGCACTTTTATCGTCATAGATTATAGTTGGTTACCTCTCCACACAGACGTCACAGGAACGAACAGAGGTGTGTTCCATATTCAGGGCACCAAGACCTATCCAACGCACTATGTCACCATCCGTATACATGACCTCTGATGCCTAGTGTTATTAGCAAAACTCTCAACCGCTATTAAATAGGCGTACCCGCGGGTACCCGCAACATCATGAGAATAACAAACAGAATACCATCGCGCGACAATGATTTATTTTACCACCCAGTTAATGAGTGCTCAATATATTTGTTGAATGAATAAATGAAAACCTATTTGAAACTGCGCCTTTAAGCTTTTAGCGCTTTGAGAAACGTAGTTTTCGTGGTAATTTACTGCTTTGCTAACAATTATAAAGTGTTGAAAATTCAATTTGAGTTTCGGGGTTCGCACAATCAAAAAGAAACCCAAACTCGCTCGTTTCGACTCATTAACATAAATTTGGTAATCGTGTTTATCTATGAATTTCATATTCGCTATTATTCGCAAACTCTGTATTAATTGCTTCATCACTTCCGCAAAACACCAAAACCCAAAAAAACAAGGAAGTGTTTGAGCCTTTGAAAGAAGAACAATATTTTCTTTTGAACCGAGAAATTTGCAATTCAATTTTTTCCTTTCTTTTTTAAATCTTCTTTCAGATGTCACGCACAATAATCATGTTCATCGGCTGAGTTAATCTCACTCATCTAAATTATCATAATACGTTAAGACATAAACAAAGGAAAATTCATCGAGCTGACGTAAAGAGGCAAAAAGCAAACGAGAAAATATTTTTCCATATTTTCACCCAGTCACCACAACACTAAAATACACGTACCCATCAACGATATGGCAATGGCAATAAATCAAACAACTATCGATTATGTGGAAAAAGTTGTGGAGAACAACACCGTGTTGGCGAATCCAACAACAACAGCCACACCGGCTTGGTTGAACACGGGCCGAATTCAAATCCCTCTGTACGCAACAATATTGCTCCTGGCTGTGATTGGAAATTTTTTAGTGATTTTAACGCTGGTGCAGAACAGACGAATGCGAACGATAACGAATGTATTTTTACTGAATTTGGCTGTGTCCGACATATTGTTGGGAGTATTGTGCATGCCGTTCACATTAATTGGAACATTGCTGCGAAATTTCGTGTTCGGCGAATTTATGTGCAAAATCATACCGTTTTTACAAGGTGAGTTTTGATTTGTTTCTTCTTATTATTCCTCTGGGAAATGCATTTTACGGTTCAACGAAATCATTTTTCGGTCAGTAATTTTTCAACCTACGCCCACACACAAACATGATATCAGTACAGCGCTTTGTCTGTGCCAAGAGGCAAATGTTGCCCTTTTTTTTATATAAATATAGCTTTGACCATCATTAAAACATAAAAATAACGACAACGAAATTCGACTTTTTCCAATTCGAAACATCAAAGGATATCAAATACTCTAATCCAATGTATCGATTTTGGGGGCATTAAAAGATACAAACTCGAACAATATAAGTGAACCATCAAGCATGTGTTATATCTGCAAAGGAATCTCAATTATGTGTAGGAGCGCGTGCAGGTTAACTGCTGAAAACATCATGTTTATTCAATATGATTCATAGTCAACGAACGCGTTAGCATTAAAAAAAGTAGTCCTGTTCAATTCTATAGGGTGACACTTCCATTCTAATTGTTACCATAAATATATCAATGTAGTAAGGAACACTGGAAGTGATTACCCTTTTTATCTGCAAATGATAGCCCATGTAGCAAACGACATTCTGAAATTCGTTCATTGCAGCACAACCTCAAACGAGGCTGGATGATGTTACAAAAAATAATAAATGGATTTACATTTGTAACGAAAATAGCGAAACTTTGTTGTCTGATTAAAAAATGGAAAAAATAAAAGGGAAAAAAATATCCGTATAAATCGAGCAGACAACGAGTTAAACGAAAGAAAAAAAAAGAGAAAAACTTTCGAATGAAAATAATCAAAGAAAAACAATTTTAAAATAAAAAGGATTTCCTATACATAAACCCCTCCTCCTCCCTCCTTCTTCCCACACGCCCGAAAAAAAACTTTTGTTGTTGGATAAGAAATATCTGTGTTCTGTTTCAGATTAGAAATTTCGTTATGTTTATCGATAACCGTCGATAACATATTTTTTGTTTGAGGGTCAAACTTTGTCTCTTTTCCATTCAATTTTACTGCAAACACACACAACACGAAACACTGAAATTTCCTAAATAAACGTTCATGCTCTTTTTCATTTCCAAATCGACAACGACGGACGATTCAATTTCACATCATCTTTTAAAGATAACAGACAGAGAGTCCTTTCTGGTATAGTTAATTGTATTTAAAGAAAAGGGTTACATCAATATTGTCCACATCTAAACTGGATACATAATAATCTGATGGATCTTGGTCATTAAATCGCGAACACAATCAATTCCATTATTGACCGATGCAGACTATCGTTTGGTAAAAACTGAAGCGGAAAAATCCGAAATTAAACAAAAGCAGACAGAGCGTTTAGTTATACATTCGTCTTGTTTTCAATTTACTTTACTATCTTCATCAAGCAGTCCATTATAATAATAGTAAGCAATAGTCCCTTGACAGTGGACAAATTGTGAAGCTGACAGATAAATACACTTTGTGGCAAAGACACTCAACGCTTTATGCAATTACGCTTGAGAAAACGCAAAATTCCGATTTTTATTTCCCTACAAATGACCTGTTATAAACGGGAAGTCTTAGTCATTAAATCTATTGAATGTGATGGACTGACACGCAAGGGGCATTTACCATTTATGAACTTGTTACTGCACTGTAGAGCGTGCATATTGACGCAAATTTGAGAAGATAATTGTTTTATCAGTTAAAGCAAAAGATTTTATTCCCTTGATTGAAGGCCAGAGTCTGACTGATCTGTAGAACCACGTCGGTCCTACTTATGTGGATTTATTGGCTTAAAAAACACAATCCCACACGCTTGCATTGGGTTTAAGCCAACCCTAAAAAGAAATCAAACATTCGAAGGTATAGATTGCAAGAAAATGACGCAGGTAGTGGGCAAACATTCTGAAACAATCGGTATTTTTAACCGCTCTTTTAGTAGATTGTTTTTTCAACGAAATGACAACAAATTGAATGACCTGTAATTGAATAAAGAAAAGATCATATCAAATCTTAATCTAAATCTAAAACAGATATTCAGGTTTATATTAGGTAGGTAGGTGGGTGTACTGTTGGTACCGAATCGTACGTAATTTAATTTTTAGATATTTTTCTTCGATATATTATTCACATAAATTAAAAGTAAAAGGAATATTTCAACAGGCAAATTTGTAGATATACTTTGACGTATACACACCCACTAAAAAAAACTCTAAGACATTTTCACCACGAGAAGAAAGTGTTATCAATTTTCTTCAAGAAAAACTCAACGAAACATCTGTCTATTCGAAATGGGTCCCTTTAATATTGACGAATGTCACACGGAAAATTCCGGATTTCCGACAAGGGCTGTGTATTTTACAGTATAGCTCTACATGATTGATAAACATAATATATAAAAACGCATGTTATAATCATGTGGGTAATCTATATATCAGCAGCATTTTGCAATAATTTAAAGACATTTTTAAATGGTAGAAACTTGGTTATTACAAAATGGTGTCCATACTCATCACTTTTATATGTATGGGCCGAGTAATGTAAACTGAATGTTATTGAAGAATCAAAACCGAAGAATTCAGAGAAGTTATTCTTGCTGACTGTAATCATTACAGTAATGAGATTCAAAGAATAGTTCAAAACTTTAAGCGCAGAATTACTGCACAATCTTGTAGATTTACTAAATAATTTGATTGTTAAAATCGTCATTTCTCCTCCAACTCTTGAATTTAAGGAAATAATTGGAATTGCAAAAAATGTTGTTTTCTCATTGTCGAAGTAGTACAAGATTTAATATGCAAAACACGGCTATACTATAAAGTACATACTAAACAGCAAAACAGCTTATAGGGGAGTTGCGGGAAATGATACAATTAAAAAAAATCAAGTGATCAACTCAGTAGTGGAACAGGTCTAGTTCACAATTCAAGTCATGCGAGTAATAATGCACTCGCTCACAATAACAGTTACATACACACCATATTAAAGATAACATACGATTTAACAGATAAAGTGTCAAATAAATATTGCGAATGCTAAAATGTATGAAGTATTGGCTATATTCTTAGTACGATTGTGGCACGGCCATAAATTGAATGTGGTATGATTTGTCGTCGACTGGACATTGAAAATCGAAATTATAGTTTCCTTTGAAACAAATTTGTTTGAAAGATTTTTCCATAGAGCTAAACTACCTAGCTCGTTCAGAAACTCTTCGTTAAGTTTCACTGGTGAGAATTTTGACACTTCTTTCATATAAAATATGTCAAAATCTTCACTTTGGGTAACGAGTTATTAGTTCCTGATCCCTTGGATTTTAAAAATATTTGTTAAGTATTCGCGGCTCTGATTTTGTTTTTCAAATATAATTTTCGGATGACAGATTCTGGCTATTTAAGAAATTCTGCACTGTTCGACTATACCATGAAAGCACGAACATTAAATTTCCAACCGGAATGTACAGTCGAAAACTGCAAAATAATTTTTTTTTAAACAATTGTTATTCACAAAGGCTCTAAATGCTTTCGTAGCACTAATTTCGAGTTTTCTAATCTAAAAACATTTTCACAAAAGCAACACTTATGCAACACGTGTGCAAAATTGGGTGTTTTTGTCACCGAAATTGTTTGCAAATTGTTGATGCATAAATGGAACTATTGAAAAGCGAATGATAAAGGAACAGCATTTCAGATGGTATGAATTCCGCACAAGTTGGACAATGTTTAAATGTGTGACAAACCAGTTGTAGATAATTCTTAATTGTTTTTACAACACCCAGTGGGACAAGAAGCCCCGGCTGATTTATTAAGTTTTTAAGTTTGATGATGATTTATACAAAAAAAAAAATCGGTCTCTTTTCAGCATCATCGGTGTCAGTTTCAGCTTGGACATTAGTTGCTATTAGTTGCGAACGTTATTATGGTTAGTATGTTCAAATAACATTCTTTTACTCAAAAACTTACGGTTCTCTTTCATTATTTTGTTTTTGTTCAAACTCAAGCCATATGCCATCCACTACGATCTCGACGATGGCAAACTCTAAAGCACGCGTATAAATTGATTGCACTTATATGGAGTGGCAGTTTGTTGTGTATGTCGCCCATAGCTGTTTTAAGTAAACTTATACCGACAAGAGACGGTAAGTAAAATCATTTTCTTTTTGTTGGTTTGTTGTTTTCTCATTCATACTGCGGATGATAAGGAATTTTTTATTATGCCACTTTGTTTTGTGAATAAAACATTTTTCATATTGATGATCCATCAAGTATGAAATTCTGTTTTGGTCTAGATTTTTAATAGCGAAAAGGCTAGACGCACGGTTATATGCCCTTTTATTTTTATGTAACAGCAATGACAGCAAGTCATTCTTCTAAGCAAATTTTGCAAAAACAAATTTTGTTGCAAGTTCTCAGACTGTGTACCATTTGTGTTTTTATTGTTTATTTGTCTCAAAACACATTTCGAGTTGGACATCTTACGTAAAAATAGCAAACGAATGGTTGGAGTCTGGAGTTGTTACATCTTAATCGAAATTTAAGTGATTGTGAGGAGCGTACGGTAGGTAGGCAAAAAAACAGCTTTCATCCTTTTTGACTTTATTCTCGTTCCAAGCGAATATAATATGCTATAAATTAGGTACGACTCTTAAAGTTGAATGTTAGTCGTGTAAATAATCGTCCCTTTACAACCTAAACTAAATTTTGAAGAGACACCTCTCTGGACGACCATATCTTAAAAGTTTAGAAACAAATTTTTGGACCAAAATATCTCTAGATACAATTATTAGCTTGATTCCCGTCTGTATTTATCGACGCTGATAAATTGAACTCTCAGATAAATTGATAAATGAGTGGGTAGAATGATAAGTTTGTCGAAATAAATTGATATCTGAGAGTTAAGCTGCACAGGAAAACCCTATGACCTTATCAAGCATAAATTCGGTGGACATTTTTTGTGAGATTTTTGTTTCTAATTTAACGAATACGTATCTCTTACCAAAAACATTCGTTTCATACAAAAACTATTACTTCAGTACTTTTAACATGTATTTTGTTATAAAAAAGAACACCAGCTACAGCTCCATCAGCTCTGTTGATAGCAGAACTTTGCTACAAAACGACACTTATGTGTCTCTCAATTCTCGGTACCCTTTAAAAATCGATGGACAATTTATTCAAATAAAACATCCGGTCACATGTCGAAACGGATGATGTACGTTAACCTGGAGCACACAAATTTACATCTAAATTTGAGACCTTCTTTTTTGGTGTAAATGTTTTCCGACTTTATGTTACATCACAGTTCCGCGCTTGAATAATATGTTCACCTTAATTATATAAGAAGTAATTATGCTGAATATTAATCACATTAATCACGACCATAACTTGAAGACATGTGCAAAATTATCAAAGAATTACGAGGTATATTAATTTTCATTTCTCGATGCTGGTGTAACTCTGGCATTGTGTTTTATCAGAGAGGGATAATAAACTTAAACATTTTACTTAGTTTGCTGGAAAATTATTCAATTTAATTAAACCGAGTGGGAACTAAACAGGCAAAGTTTCCACACATCAGAGAACGTCTAATTACGACTACAAATTATAATGTTCTTAAATTGTATCATCATTCTTATATAAATATCCAATTATTGTTTCGAGGAAGCGACTTCAAGGTTACAGTTCATTGAATGTGTACAGCTGCTATTACTAACACAAATTCTGGTGATTAATGTCGTCAAGATGCAACCATAGTGATTTGTGATGGGTTGGTGATAAAATTTTAGTTCACAGAATGGAACGACGAACGGCGGAAAAGTTTCTCATAAAGCGCATTAACCGTGGGTTGTACAATACCGTGAATTCCGCGAGTCGAGGTTAAATCATCAATCGAGTCATCATTACTAATGATTCATTAGGCAGGTCTTTTACCTGAAGTCCACGTAGTTAGAGAATTAGAGTTTTAAAATTAAATATGTGCCCTAACATGTTCAACGGAAAGTCACTGACACCGTCCGCAAATTGGCGAACAAAAAAAAGGCTATTGAGTTAACTTTGACCTGAACTTAACACGTGCGGTGACACAACTTCCTTAAACACAGTCGCAGCAAAATTAATCGAAATTGCTATTTTGTGGGTCGATTCAACAATGAATAGCGAACAGAAACAGAGCGGTATTTTACTGTTCTATAGACTTACAATCCAAATGGAAACATTAAAAGTCAGAGATTTGTGTTGGAACGTAAACATTTATTAACATTTATCTGCCGGAACACATTTACCCGCTGCATTCCGAAGTTCTCCGGCTTTGCAATAACATCTAGGCATGGGACCGATAGCCATGCAAACAACTTCAGGTCCGTTCGGGTACTCACAAGTTGGAATAGCTTCGCATATTTGTCCAACTCGATATATTTCCTGACCACGTCGCCAGCAGTTCGCTATAAATGATTTTTTATTGTAAAAACAGCTCCATTACCTAAGAAAAGAATTCTATACGCACCGACTGATGGCTGATATTGTTTCATACATTCTGGATCCGAAACTGGCACACATTTTCCGTTCGGTAGTCGAGCATAGTCCTCTACGCAATCGCACCACGGTTTCCAAACTGGAGCATATGTGTACACATTTCCGCAGTTATAGTCGTAATTTGCACATGTGTTTTCACATTGACGGCTGTCAGCATACTCTTTATAAACTTCGTTTGGCCTGCTCTGACAAACCTCTGAAGTAGGTCGTTGGGTTAGGACACGAAGTCAAAACTAAGAAAAATATAAATTACCGGGTGTTGGGGGTAATCTTTGTGCACAGTACGGATGCGCAATTGAAATGCAGGGTCCTTTAGCGAAAATACGCGCATATCCTTTTTTGCAGTAACATTCTCCAGTCGATGAGCTTCCTGGACAGGTAACTTGGCCATAACATCCGTAATATTCACATGTGTTTTGTGGGCGTCTTGCATCTACTGCATACTCCTCGTTCAGATATCTGCACGCTAAGGGGGAAAATGAAAGTTAATTTCGAATGTACAGTCAAAATTTGACCTTTAATTATTTACAGGAGCTGCTAGAGTTGCAAGAACATTTTCCAACTATCCCACACAAAATGATGGAGAAAGTGGTAAAAATTATCGAGCTCTGCATTGTATTTTCTGTTTGTAGGGCGTTAACTTCGTCACTGACAACAGCAGTTCAAATTGAATCCGTATTTATATCAAATGGTATCAGACTAGACGCGTTACCTGCTGTATTGTCAGTCGACAAAAAATAAGTTGAGTACTCAGGTGTTCAAATGTTTTTGTTTACTTTGACTCAAATGGAACAACTTAAAATAGCAATTAATTAGCATTCGAGCTCTTAGCGACAAAGAGTGAAGTAGTAAATGTACAGTGTCGAATTTAGACTGCAGCTGTGGAACACCCTCGAACGTAGCAAGGTATCATTAGCGTAGGTGATGATGGGAATTTTTCTGAATAATAGCTCACTGTCATGTAGATTTAAGATCGTAAAATTTACCCGAATTGAATGCAGGGATTCCACCGAAAATTTAAAGTAAAAAAGTGGAAAAGTGAGTAAAAATAACGAAAATAGTTGCTAGAAATAGTTGATTTTCTGATGAAAAAGTTGGTAAAAAAGTGAGTTTTTAGGAACTTTTGTACCCTATTCTACGTGAAGTCAAGGGTTTTACCATGCATATGTTTCCCCTGCATGAAGTTAGGTCATTAGAATCGTAGATAACTTTAATTTCACCAAACCGGATGGTTTTTAGCGATATAGCAAAAAAAATTAAATGAAAAGAATATACTGCAACCAATGAATTTCATAGACATGAGACAGCAGAGAAATGATAAGTTGGTACGCCTGTGGCGAGATGGAATGCGCATGAGGATGACAGCTGAATTGTATGGGAGAGAATTTCATACAATTTTAAGGCCTGTCTCTCCCATAGCTCCTGTGATCCTCATGCGCATTCTATCTCGCCACAGGCGTACCAACTTATCATTTCTCTGGTAGACAGGAATACGTCCGAATCGAATGCCGACGAATCAGCATTTACAAAAACCTGAAGCGTTACTTCGTTCATTACTTCAAGACTTTGCTTGCAGAAAGTGGCAAAACATTAAAGAGAAATCAGTAGATAGAAAATGCTTTATTCTCCTTGCAGTTTTGTGAAAGTCCTAACAGCAACTGGCTCAAAAATACGTAGAAGGTAAAAATTCCAATCTGAAATTGGTAGAAGAATTATGTACAACACGAGAGGTTAGGTCGACGGAATTTTCGCTAAGAAAATTTAATGCAGGATGAATGTTAGGAACTTTTTTAGGATCATACTTCAAGGGTAGTTTTGTTCCTGTAATTTTTATGTCAATTTAACATCCATCGCAAGTGACTCAGGTGGAAGTTATTTGTTTTATTTTAGACACTTATAAGTCAGTAGCAAATTTTAAATTTGTTTATAAAATTTCAAAAATGTTGAGGTTGAAGTTTTTGGATGTTTTGAAAATTTACTTATAAGAGCCTGACTTATAACTTGAAAGCGTCTTGGTTATAACGTAAACCTTCCACCTTATACGTTAATTCAATCATTTGCGCAATCCTTCTAAACAAAAAGCGAAAAGAAGGTGCACTATCAGTTAACTCTTTCAATTAAAGATTTCCATCCTTATTCATAAGGATTCCAAAAGGAATTGCAATATACTAACAATTTTTAGAGCTTATGATTTTTATAAAATCTTTTTTTTTTGTGTGTGAACTCGTAATATCAGATGCAAAGGTTAAAAAATATAGCTATTGATGCATAAATGCAAATACGCAGCGGAGATACGTAGATTCATATCAGAAAAGTGCAAAAACATAAGAAGTAGATGCGGAGCGACGGCACGACGTTTTTATGTGCTCTAGAGTTTACTCTGGTATAATGCCTTTTGCAAGGTAATAGAATTTTTATGGAAGTAAAGAAAGGAAATTTTCCAGCGCCGCAGGCGAAACTTTACAATTCTAACATTTTCTAATCTATTTTAATTGATTTAAAAAAAAAAAGTGAGTAAAGGGTCTGAACATAGTTGAAAAAAGTGAGAAATAGAGCAAATAGTTCCTCACTTTTTCAGATCTTGAAAATAGTTGGAAAAAGTGAGAAAAGTGAGTGCGTGGAATCCCTGTGAATGGTAACGTTGTCGAATCCGTTGATGGTCTCAGAAAGAATTCTTCGTCGAATGCCTGGATCGAGTTACGTTTTCCAAGTTCTATATTTTAGCGAATTTTGATAGGCTACGGGAATTCTCATAAATATTGTAATGATCTAAAATATTTCCAACTTTGTTCGGTAGCAATACATGATTAAAAATTATCACGATCAAGGAAGGACAAAAAAGTCAGACTTTCTAACGTGAACCGAGCGAGATTGTATTGATGTCAGCAATTTTATTTTTTGGATTTTTTTTTTCAACAGAATGTTTTAACAACTGGTTACTCTGTGCAAAACAGCGACACGTGCATCACATTATAAAAAAAACAAAATAAAAAAAAATTTCCGTCGTCAAGAACAAATAAAATTTGGAAATTAACTCAAAATGTAAAGGCTGCCGCCTAATTTCTGTTTGATCAAGCCAATTTGTTGGGGTCCGCGAGACTCGTACACACCTAGTCATACCTAGAGTCGATTAATTTAATAAGGTGATTGTTTTTATGCGTGATTATTGAACTGTTCAACGCACTTCAAGCAAAAGTGAACATAGTCGACAGCTGTCAAATGGATTACTTTTTTTATGAAATGGATTTTTACAGTGATGTGACGCACTGTCAAGTTTCAGTACTCTATTTAATTCGTTTAACTGCTACAAAACGATCGCCTATCCATTGAAAAACCACTTATAGCATTGTAGCAATTACCATGGCAATAGAATTTTCGCAGTATAAAAATATATTTTTCTGTATACGCGAGAGTGTATTGGTGAGCTATGATATGAATCGGTCGGTAGGGATAGTAAACGGTCTAGAAGGAAAGTAACAGTTGGGAAGGAATTCACCAACACACTCTCACTATTACAGAAAAATATCTTTCAAAATACCCCAATACACCAACATAGAAGTGAAGTGTAATTTTTGAATTAAACTTCTAGTTAAGTAATTTTGACATCCGAACATTGCGCGTATGTGATAATAGTAGATTATTCACCTCTGTCCACATGTTTATTTAGACACTTGGGGAGTTATTGCATGAGCCGAAGGCGAATGTTATAACCCCAAGTGTCTAAGTAAACATTTGGAAAGAGGTGAATACGCTATTTTATCTACCGACGGCGAAATAATAGCACTTCTTCACTGCTATTATTTCACCTAGGTAGATAAAATCCATTACTTAACTCTTGATAGTAATCTACTATTTTAGCAAATGTTCTAAGTTTTTCATACGAGAAATCAACATTACAACACATGTAACACAGCATACCATTCCAACATTGATTCTGTTAACATATTAGCCACATTTCATCAATTCACCAACTGTTGGTGACCAACAACTTATACAACTGTTCCGAAAAATGTTTTAATGTAACTAATGGAAAGTTGATCTAAATTGGCAAATTCCAACTTTAAACTTAAATTTCTCCGCAATTTTGGGGCTATGTTACATGATGAATTGTCCCATATACAAACGTCGTAGGACAACTCGCGTTAATTCGCGTAGGACAACTTAAGATCACTTTTCCACTATCGAGGGCTTGTCCCTGACACTGGGGTTCTGTATTTTTCAAAACATTCTTTGAATTGTTAAAAAAAAATGAAGTAGAAGATTTGATTGAAAATACTTCCGTCAGAAGAATTATAGCTTTGGCCTTGCAGAATCGACAATTATACAGGTGATATACTGGAAAAAGTCTAATGGCATAAAGTGAAATGAAAACCCTTACCAGTGTCACGATTCAACTGGACCGTCGAACTGGATCCTTAACACTCGGTGTTAATATTCAAATGATAACTCTAAAAGATACATAAGACGTATACACTCAATTATAATTCAATTGAATACCTCTGAACAACTCTAGACATAACACATAATTCAAAGACTGTTCTCTTAACCACATATAAAGCGTGTACCGTACGTGCCTAGCAAAAAATCATCGCTACTCCACGTGTACAACTTTTCGAAACGTGTATCGTCTCATTTTGTTTTGTTTTTTTTTATATTTTTTTGTAAACAAAACGACAACAAAGATCTATTGGAATCAATTATATATTACGGAAATTTATCATTTCATTTAATATTACTCTTTGTCATATCTTCGAGGAACATTTGTAACATCACATTTGCTGCCACTCTAAATGATAATATCATGTATTTCTTTATGGGAGCAGCGATTATGTTGAAAGTTTCATATCGAAATTGAGTACATTTATCTGAGGTTATACAGCCTAGGATGTGTAGCTTAGAGCGCAATGGTATGCTTAGGGCATATCGTATAATGTTTCCGATAGAAAGATTAAATCGAATACACATCCTGTTGTGTACGGTAGGATGATGTGCTTGTTTTTTTTTTGTTCTGAGGAACACGAACAGTTCGCAATTGAATTGAACCAAGAAAAAATTATTTTTTTCATACCCCAAAAAGATGATCAAATTTCGCGAATAATTCACAGAGTCATATTCATTATTCAATTCTCATATACCATGCACTGTTTAGCGCGACAGAAGCAGAATAATAATGAAATTGCCTAAACGTCCATAAGCCACATACAAGTACATTATGATGGTGTTACCATATGTAAGAACATTTATGTCCTAACAGTCGTTATTTATTTCCAACTTTTTTATGGATAGAACATAACGTAAGGAACTTTCATAGTAATTTATGCAACAAGTTTCGGTATTATGATAAAATGGAGTCGTGCGAGACGTGATGCTTATATGAGTTGTAAGTTATGCAAAAGTGTTAGAGTTTAGTAAGAAGACGTATCATTTAGTATTTTTTATTAGAAATTAGTGGCAGAGCAGGAAGGGTGGGTCAAAAGTTCTTTTTTTTAAATTTAGCTGGCTAGAATAGAAATTGAGTTCTGGGACTATTCTTGGGGAAACATTTTTACATATTTTTCTAAATTTTATCATATTGAAATATATTGAAATAGATAAAAGCATTTTTGAAGAAGAAAAAGGTTCGAATCTGCGGTAAATTTAAATTCTAAATTGATGGTGTGGGTCCTTGCAATTTTTTCTTCTTCAAAAACTACAATAGAAAGTTTGCGATGATGACGTACAGGCTATAAGTCAAAGTTATAAGGCATAAGTTTTTGGTCGACTACGTATAAAGTAAAGGTTATAAGTTCATAAGTGTATAGGACAAGAGTTTTTGAGTCGAAAGTTCTAGAGATGGTGATCGGCTGGTGGACCATGTAAAAAAGTAACAAATCTTTAGGAACCAATGTAGAGTCTCGATTCAATAATCACAAAAAACATTGTGCTCCTCAAAAACTTCAGGATTTTTCAGATTTCTGCTGATAAAGTAAATTCCTCGTTCAAGACACGTGACTACAGTATTTTTATGGATTTTTACGATTCTTGAATCTACCTTATGTGTGCTACTTTACATGGTCCACTAGGTCATCATTTCTAGAACTTTCGATTATTTAAAAACTTTTGACATCTAAACGTATGAACTTCTAACCTTTTAGTAGTCGACTAATAACTTATGACTTATACCCACGTGACTTATAACTTCTAAATTCGGATTTATAAGTTGACTTATAGCCTATACGTCATTTGCGCAAAATCTCTGATCGAAATCCACTGTTAAAACCGTCAAAGTGTAAATGATATTAATGCGATTTTATTGGCATAGTTTGAGGTTCGTAAATACGCTGAAAATCGCGTAAACATAACTAAGTGTCGAAACGATTTTCTCCATGCTACCACTACGTTAAGAGCTTTATTGGCTGAAACGATTCGTTTCAAACGATCGAGTGACAAATATCAACCAATCCGAATTGTTCATAGAGTGCTAAACGGAGTATAAAATGTAATTTTGTTTCATGTTTAAAGCTTAAAATGCTGCTAAATCCGAACATATTCGACTCGTCAAAGTCTCGACCGATAATACTTTGTTTTTCTCTGACTGTTGACTTTGAGGCTATTAAATGTAATACACAACAATGCATAACGGTTCGAGGTTTGTGTAAGATGAAAATCGAAAAACTGTTCCCACATTCTCACATCCAACGTTTCATATTTTTTTATTCGCAATTGAATGTGTATTACACGCTACAACATCTCAACAAAGATTTATGATTTAGTTTCTGCAGAAAACGAGAGAGCCATAAACTGAACTACACTTACTACTCTTTTTTTGTAAATATAAAGTCCGTTTATCGGAGATCTATGGCTACGTTCAACTTATGCTATTAAGCCAAGTGATTCGATGTGGAGAAAAAGAGAGAAAAAAATTATATTTTTTTATCGATATGATGGTACATGGTACACACTTTCTTTATTGATTTATTATATTCGTTCAATTTTATGTAACATACCCCCACCCAAGTGTAGACGTTTCTTGTTTTTCTTTTACAAACAAAAATGATAAATAACACTTACTCTCAAAACAAGAATGAATGAATGGGGTGTGAGTGAGTAAGGATCGAAAAGCTTTTTGAAAATTAAGTGGTAAATCAGAATTATTCCATGGGTCATGGCACGAATGTCATTTGACTTGTTCCTTTTTTTTTCCCTTTTTGAACCGTATATACAAAGACACGAAACATTCTCCTCGCAAATTTTATATACCTTTCAAAGTGATTCGGAACAAATCTATCGAAATTCCAATGAGGGAATTTCGTTACTTTACTTGACTTTTTCTTCATTCAACACTCATTCCAATGTAATGTCACAGGATGTGTTGTAAATTTGGTATTTGAAGAAATTAACGAGTATACAGAAGAAAAGTGTGAGTTCACGGTCGAAATTGAGAAAATGCCAAAATACTTATCGATTACAATTGATGGTCTCTTCGATTGATACTGCATTTGCTGTTCATAATCCGGTGCGATCATTACAATTTTCGAATTATAAGAACCGACAATTTCAATTCATTCACGTTAGCCTTGTCTGTTAATGTATATTGAGCCAAATGTACACACTTAAACGAAATAGTTATTTTCCTAACGAATGGTAAAATGTTTTTTTTAAGCGAATGAGAGGTTTCCAGCTCGAGCCGGAAGCGAGTGCTGGAATTGAATTAGCCAAAAAAGCCTTTCAGCAATAAGTTAGGAACAACGTTTTTCCTAAATGACGTGGGTGATGAGCTACTAAGTCGCGATATTACAACACTAGTTAGGAAAAGTATTTTATTTTTTTAAATGGGAAGACGACAAGCTGGTATAAGAAAAATCGAAAAATCCTGATTCTTACTCTTAATGAAATCACTCGATTTCATCCCTAATATTTACACTCATTATCATACAGGGACTATTTTTAGTAAACCATTTTCCAATATTTTCTTGCATTTTCCCGAATTTTCCTACATCCACTAAACCATTGGCTTGTGCTGCATCATCAACAGCTGAACATCTCCAGCTGGTCGACAAAGAAAATACGTTTGTATTGGAAACAATTCAAAGGCATACATCCATACATATACGTTTAGGTCATCTACGTGCGCACATAGCACGTATGACTGTAGTAAACTCATTGTTTAGAATGTGTTTTGATTGTATATTATACACGCAGAGTTTGCTTGTTGATCAGCTAGCAAAGTTCAGCTGTTGCTGATTCGGCACAAGCTTCTGGATTAGTGAGTGAGTATTTTTCCAAAGTATGGCAAAAACTAGGAAAATGTGGAAACTCAAAAAAGTGAGTGAAAATACAAGAAAATAGGGGGAAAGGTTTCGCAAAATATATTTTTGGTATAACGTTCTCGAACTTTTCCTACATTTTTATAAATTTTCTAAAAAATATTTCTTCATAAAATTAAACAAATTATGGAAAAATTCAAGAAAATGTGGGAAAATGTTTTCCCAAAAACGGTTTCCGTATTATTCTCACCACAACATACTTCTTCTCTTGGAAACCATTATTCATTCAATCCGAAAACCGAAAATTCAACCCGCTATTCTCTTTCATACCGTATACATTTTATCGAATGGCTTTTCTGGTTATACCTCTAATGTACTGAATTTCACAAAAGAATTTCCATTAAAGTTTTTGTGTAGTAAAACTACAGTGCATATCAGAACAAAATTTTATGTTACTTAACATGTACGAAATCAACTCAATCTGCCGGTTGTGTGAAAACATTTTTTTTTTTTCATAAATACTATGCGAAAAGAAAATTCAACTTTCTTAGATTATTAGCACCTGAAGTGTGTTTGCATGCATAAAAAGGCTGTAATATGAAGGGGAAAAAATAACTGACCTGAACCGAACGTTACTTCTTTAATCTTATCGCCAGAGTTATAAAAGAAAAGAAAGTTAAATTTAAAGTTAAATTTTGTTGTTGAGATTTATCATAAGAAAATGTATTGTTGATGCGTGTCTCTGCTCGCTTCAGTTGTAGTTTAGTTATACATTAAGTCCCAGACATTAAATGATGCTGTCTAATGGATCATACATGTCGAAAAATTACAGAGTGAGAAAGAACCAAACAAACAAACAACAACAACATAACCTAATAAGACGGATAGTGTATAAATAATGTCTCTAATATCAAAGTATTACAAAAAGCCCATGAAATTTAAGAGTCAATTCGCCAAAACTTCAACCAAGTTTTATGAAACATGAAAACAAGCCATCAGTGATTTTCGGCGGGTCCACAGTAATCGATTCAAGTGACCCTCCTGAGTCATTTGCAACAAAAAAGAATCCTCGAAATAATTATGTTTTCACGCCGGAAATCATGAAAAAATGATCTGCACTAGGGTGACCAAAATAGTTTTTGTTGCATATCACCAAGAATGCGTATGCGTAACACATTTATCTGAAATTATGGTCATTGGTAGAGGTGTTGACGCCGCATAAGCTGGCCTTTAAAACATTTCGAAACTTTTCTTGTATGTGGTGCAGTAGCCACTTTAGAGGGAAATAGTATATTTCAACATACCCCAATACACACAAGGTGTGTATGGATACGAGGGCGAAGCCCGAGTGAAATACACACCGCGTGTGTATTGGGGTATTTTGAAAGATATTTTTCTGTAATAGTGAGAGTGTGTTGGTGCTTTCCTTCCCAACCGTTACTTTCCCGCTCGACCGTTTACTTTCCCGCTCGACCGATTTATATGACACCTCACCAATACACTCTCACGTATACAGAAAAAATTCAAACTTTTGCAGAGTGTTTTCAAAACGTAACAACGGCAGACTTCTAAGATATGGGTGTCGTTGGGTAGGTAATGACATCTACTATCCATGACACCATGAACCTACCGCGGCACGAATTTCGTTGAGCTTCAGTTTTGATTGAAAAGTGTACTTACACAAAAATTCTCTAGAATTCCAATTTTCTTCGCGTCTATTTCAATTTTTCTGACGTATGAGACAATTTTAAATCAGGGCTCCAGTTACTGCCACCTCACACTTTGGGAAATTTCGTTTAGGATCTATAAAATTTGAAACAAAACCAACTGATTCAATTGTGTCATATGTTCCGCGGATGTCTAGCGACTTGCCAGTATGGCCAATTGTATCAAGTGTTTACTAGCATATTATAATCATATTTTACCACTGCTACAATTTGTTCTTAATCCCAACGTGGCTTATTTAAACCGTTGTTTCAAAGAAACTAAATCCTGATGGGATTAAATCAGCTCAAACGTCACTATTTTTTCATGATTTTTATTTTCATATTCTTTTATAGTTTTCTCCTGACTTTTCTCACCATTTTTTATAAAGTATTTAACCATTTAAATTCAAAAATGTCTGATTTAATGATTTATTGATACTACTTTACAAACCGACTTGAAACTTCTATACGTAGCCTGGTTCTGGTATCGCAAGGCAGAAGAAAGCATCGGTAGTCCCATTGAAACATTTTAGGACCAAATTATGTCCGTTTCAATAATTTTTTATCACATAACCGTATCTTGTTCTTAAATTGTGTTCGAACTAAATTAACACAAAAGTTTGATTTCAAGACAATCAAATTAAAGACGGAAAATTCTAAGCAGCAGCATCATCGTTCAATCCCTAACATTGTTGTTTAGTCCTACTTTTAATTCCTGAAGGAAATCCATTTTTTCAATTTCTAGCGAAGTTTGAAAATCTAATCCCGAAAGAATTACTTTTTGAAAGCAATCCACTCGGACCTAAAAATTGTAATCCCATATCTTCATCGAAAGTGATACAGGAATTCGGTTGGTTTTTTTATCAATAAGACTCTCCCGTGCGCCGTATGCCTCAGAATTTTACTCATAGTTTTTTTTTAAAGAACTTTTATAAAAGTCTATTCTAAGCACGAAACACGAACAATGAATGTCTCTAATAAAATTTGCAAAGACATTAAATGTTTGGGAATTGTTTGAGGGTGTTGTGTAGTACTTGTTTACGTTTTTGTTATACATATAACACACATCCATTAACACGTTAACGTTTATGGGAGGAATAAGTTTACGGATTCACCCAAAAATTGCTCTTTATGGTAAAAATTAATAAAAAAAAAATCCGGCTCCGACTGTTAAATAAATAAATTGACATTGCACTCCTCTCGTTTTGTAATGAAATTCTTTCACCAAAATAATAAAAATATCCTTTTAGGTCATCATAAATGCCGAGAGCAATGGCCAGCCGACACAAAAGACTATGAACGATCTTTTAATATACTGTTGGATGTAATTTTGTTAATTTTGCCGCTAATGCTGTTGGCGTCGACATATTCTTTAATAACTAAAACTTTGTGGAAAGGTATGGTTGTGGAGACGACTTCGAGACGACAGACACAAATAAATATAAAACAATTCGGTGAGTTTTTTCTTCTTCTTCGCTCGCTCTTTTTTTCTGTGGGATAGAGGGTCTTATACACAGTAAATATTGAATGTAACAAAACTATGATGTCATCTATCAACAACTCTTTTGTCAATTAATCTTAGGCGAGCAAGGGTAAATTGTATATTTCGGTACGAAGTGTATCTATAAGTCCTAGAGAATTATTTGTTAGGATTTTGTTTTACCCGATTTACCCGTAAAGTTTTTCAGTTCATTTTTCCATTTAATTTCTTTTCGAAACTTTCTCTTCTGGGACTGTCGGTAAAGAAATTTAAAATTCGATAAATGAAGGATTTTCGTGCTACCGAAAAGTGTATTTAAATCACTGGAAAATAAGGTGGTCGTAAACAACGTTTTTAGTTTCTCGTGCCAAAACACCAGCTGAATGTGGGTCAAGTTTAGCCATAATCACACCGAAAAATATATCCCACGTGTAAGATGGTTAAATGCGGCAACTATCCATTGCACAGCACAATGGACTATTCGGGGACTATTTTTGGGAAAACTTTTTTTTCTACATTTTTCCATATTTCTTTTCGAAAATTTCCTAAATTTGTCCAATTTTTCACAAAAATATTTTTTTTAAGTAGGAAAAATTTAGGCAAATATGGAAAAATAGGAAAATCTGCGAAAATATGGGAAAATTCAAGAAAAAATGGAAAATGTTTTCCCTGGTTATCGATTCAGTTTGATTTATTGATCCACTGTAGTATCCTCAAATAATATTTTCAATCCTTAGATGCTGTTTTCAATACAAGTAACGGAAATTCCCCTTGCTTGTTCTGTGTTTTTTTGATGTGAGATTGTGAATAACGCATGTCATTCAACTCGTTCAATTTTAATTCGCAATCTTCGCAGTTTGAGAGTGCGAGCTTTGTAATGGAATTTAAATTGAATAGCCCTCTGAAGCCACAATAATCGAGTTAATAGAATATTCTCTCATACCATCATCACGTAACTTAGTACAATTGTTTTTTACACCCCAGAAATGTGTGGCATTGAAAACCGTTTTTTTTTTCGTCTTCTTTTTCCTTATATCATGGTGACATACTAATAACACTCTCTATCGTCGCCTGTGTGTAAGAATGTATTATTTTCTGTACGAATTTTACCTCAAAACGCGTTTTAAATAGAAATATAATGATCCTATTACCGAAAGGGAACGGAACGTATTTGCCATCCACGGTTGAGGAAACTCGGGTGATTGAGGTGAATGAACATTTCGAATTTTTTTTATTTTATTTTGGTTAACATTTCGTGGCTATGACTACAACCGACAGTGGAATAATTTTATTTTCATTTTCAGTTTCTCTTCCTTTTTCGTCATTTTCAATAAATTGAAATTTTCCATTTGAATATCCTTTTTTGCCGGTATTACGTTCGAGTTATCATTTCACATTTATTATGCGATTATGCCGGCATTATTTCGGTGTTTACGTATTCATTGAGCTTTTTTTTAACGGTTTTATTTCCCTTAAATTAAGCTCGGATCGAATACATTGTCTTTAAAACAGAAAACTTTCATTCTGCGTCATTCGAAAAAACTGCAAAAGTAACAACCCTCCATCGAATTTATATTCAGTCGATGAATTCTAATCTACTGCCCTTTTATCCCCATAAATACATTTTATGGCTGTTCATAGGTGGATGGAATGTTCGCCTAATAAAAATCGGTCGTAAAAATCATTTCGAAATTTTTCTTATTACATTTCCTCTATTTCCTTCCCTCCATCATAAAAATACGTTCCTAAGGACTGTATATAACTCGCGAAAGTCACATCCTGTCGATATTTCTTTAAATCTTTTTTTCTTGCTTTTTATTTTCTTAAATTCATATTTTTGTTTACACAATAATGTGCCGGAGGTGTTCTATACAATATGTGTGTTATTCGTTCCTTTTCCACTTAAAAAACCCACCACCGTCGCTATTCGAAAACCCGAGATTTTTATATTCCCATTACCATATGCTGCGTTATTTATATGCTTAAAAATATAGCCAACAATCCGATGGAAATCTACTTAAATACGAAAGGAAAACCACGAACCAGATGTCCACCACCGCAGTTGCCAACAACGTCCTACCACAACAATCATCACCATCATCATCAATCATCCCGTGAGATTGCTTGGCATCAAATCCGAGAAGATTACATTCATGATTCGCACATAGCTGGCTCGAAAAAGCTCAGTTTCGGTTTGAGAAGGTATGTGCGGCTTGGTTTTTATTACTACTCGTTTGCATGACCGTGTGTAAGTGTATATAATATGGATGGACGGATGGATGGATGGGCTTATCAAAAGAAAGAAGGGAAAATATTAATATGTTTTAAGAAAAATTTGATTTGTCATTCTGAGATTTAAATTACGAAACTTTTACCGGAAAAGAAATGGAATTTTGTGTGTGGGAAAATGTTTTCTTTTCCTGTATACGAAGAACAAAAAAAAAAGAGACATCAGTCGTAGGTGCCACAGTAATTTACATGTTTAAAAGTTTTCCAAGGACTTTCCTTCGTAAAAACCAATGTGACTGGATTATTTTCAACCTGTAATTCAATTCGAAAGTTTTTCTACCATACAAGGCCCAGATTTATAATCTAATCAGCTTGAGCCATTGGGTTTATCCTTGTAGTGGTTGGTTGGCTAAGAATAAATTCCGAATCTTCACAGTCAACCGTAACCTTTTGGTGATATTAACGAGAATTGATAGGAAGATAATTAAATTTTGAATGGGGTATTAATGTGTCAGTTAAACTTTTTTATATCTTTTAATCGGCAAAACTTTCAGTAGTATCAAGGTAAAAAACCCCAGCAAAACTCGGTTTATAATAATTTTTCGTACTACTCGTATACGCATTCATTAAGCATCGTGAATTTTCATCTTGTAAATCTAGCTCAAATATTTTTACGATTCGATCTGGTTTCCTTTTACTTCTTGTGTTTTCAACATAATGTTCACACAAAACGCAAGTTAGTATGTTTAATGAATAACGTCTAGGTATCGTTACAACGTTGTTCCAATGTGTTAGGTCATATAAACTTTTAAACCTTCGACTAGAAACGTATACCCAGCTACATTCTTTTCATTTTGCTAATCTTTCGTTCATTCATTACTTGTAGCCTAGGTACATGTTGCAGTTGCAAAAGATCCAGAGATAGATTTGTGTCAATCTGTGTACATCGATCAGAAATGGTCCGCCCTAACCGACGAAATCTTCATTTTATAGTACGAAACGCAGAGACTTTTTTGGGAAAACATTTTCTAAATTTTCCTGAATTCTATCAGAATTTTCCAAAAATAATTTTCAGGAAAACTAATGAAAATAAGGGAAAATTCAAGGAAATATTGGGAAATGTTTTACCAAAAATAGTCTTTGATTAAACCAGGTCATTGCTGTTGATGACAAGATTAAATTGAGATAAAAGAACTACCCATTTCCTGTTCTGTGTAAATTAAAATTTCAAAGTGTCTATTGTTGCTTGAAGCATAGTACTAACAGAGCAGACCAGTTTACTGTAGCACTCAAAAGTTTCCCATTTGTCGGTTTCTAATTTTATTAGTTAAGCTTTCTTTCTGGTAAAATAATTTATGTCAAGGCAGTTTCAGATGGACTCCATTAAAATTCACTAATTTGTCGACAATATTATTTTAACTTCTTTGGGTTTCCTTCTTCCCTTCACAATATGCGCAGAAGTATGTATGTACGTATAGAAGACGTTGAATGGTATATTCGACAGCAAATAATAAAATTATTAATTTAAAAAACCATGATCATCAAAGCAATTTTGGATGGTAAATTAAACTTTTAATTTTTATGTTCTCCTCGCACACACAAATAAAATTTTCCCGTCCAACGAAATCCTCCCGGCCAGCTTTTTTTTTGCCCTATAAACAAATTTCGTTGTATTTATGCAAACACACATTATACTGAAAAATGAAAAAGAGAAGAAGGCAAAAAAAAAATCACAAAGCAATAAACTTTGAATTAAGAAATTTGTTGCCGAGTTTATGATGTTAAAATGTGAAAGCCATGAGGTAATTTGATGAGTTTTAAAGTTATGCCATTCATTATCTTAACCCTTATTAGAGTTTTGAAAGATGATTAAAAGTGTAGAATGTGGGATTTAACTTGTGCTTTTTCGGCATTGTGGGTGAAAGTATTAAATTGGAATTTTCAGCATTAATGGAAGTGGTTGCTACACATTTGAAATCATAACGTAATTGCATACCACTTGTCGTTTTGATGTTAATTTGTGTGTTAACATTTAAGTTGACTTTCATTTTACTTTAACATCATTCTTTGCTTGTTTCTTGCCGTTTTTATTGGGGACACACCAACCGTTCATTATAAATTTATTATTATTAAGCATATCACAACATTAGTGGAACAGCGTACAGCGAAATGTGAAGAGCCGCTTGTTGATAGTGTAAATAAAATGTTATTACCCTCTAGAGCTTCTGATATGTTAAGGGTTTATCATCGCAAATATTTTTCCATCGTTAAAATTCACCTATTGTCTTTTGCATTATAAAGGATTAAAGTTGATAAGAATACAAAGTTAACCTTAAAGGCACAGATTCCTCGAAGTTAGGCGTAAACACCTTGGTTCCATTGGTTTACGAAAAAAATATTTAATAGACAAACATCTCTAAGTGGTCCTCATAAAGTCATCCTTTTAAAAAATGTTTTTTTTTCTGGTAAAATATTTTGTTTTTTCACGGCAGAGTTAAATAAACCAGGCAGTAGCGGTTCATTTTCGAAGCGTCAAATAAGGGACCTAATACACTGTATGAAAATGAACTCAAATGAACATAAATTGAAAAATTTTATTCACAAAAAATATAGGGCTGCTAGATTATTCAGGTTCCTAGTCAAATCAGCGCTCCTGCCTGCCTGGTTAACTTTACTTTGTCGTGGTTTTTTCAATCAGAGAATATTTTGAATTAAAAAAATCTTGAAGCCCCAGAACAACTTACTGTTACGGTGGCCTCAATCCACTCGCAAATACTTTTTTCGGCACAAGTAACGAGTTTCTAAGTACTAGATGTTGGATTAAAAACTCGCTACAACCCCGGAAAATAAGTCATTATTTTCTTGATATACGCTCATGCTTCTAATGCATCTCACTTCCTCAGGGCTTAGTGTCTTCGTGTGTTTATTGACAATTTGTTTTTTGTTCGTCTCGAATCAACAAAATTCACAAGAAAACTGGACTTTTCAACTTTTATCACTTGTTATGTAATGGATTTTACACAACAAAGCAAGGCTTTGCACATACGTATTATGTAGACAAAGGAAAGTCTTTTCAAACCTTCATAAGTCCTATCATGGATTTTACATGTTAAAGCAGTCGAAAGCGATCGAAAGTTCATGAAATTTGATGAAAAGAATGATTGTCGACCCGTAAACATGTAACAGTCGTTTGTATAACATTTGCATCGAATAAAAAGATGAAAAGTAGAATTTTCGTGTGAACTGTGTTGATCCGAGGCGAAGCCGACTTAAATAAACACGCGAAAACGCGACTATGTATGCTGATGCCGTCATAAGTAGTGCTTGAAACACAAAAATGGTTTGCAAGTTGATATACGCAGGAATGTGTCAATTAAATTTCAATAAATACATTTCGGAAACATGGATCCCTGTCCAGCGCAAAAATATGCAGACTTCGCATCTCCCCAATTCACACCAAACTCTTATCCTTAAATCTAACTTTTAAATGAAGAAAACCCGATTTATCTCCGCTATACATGTGTTGTAAAATGACAACAGATTGTTTGATATTTGTCAAAGTCTGGATATTCATAGAAAAAAAAATTCTGCGAGTAAAGTCGTTGCGTTGGAATTTATAAACTCAATTTTACTTATATATATCCGTGCTCGTACTAACAATTGAAACACAGACGACGATGGACGAATCACAAATAATTGTCACAGGAAAGCATCAACAAAATAAATTGTTTTAGGTTTAGGTTTACCTTCTGCCGGGAGGAATATTGAACATTACTTCTCTCTCCGTTTAAGGTGTGAGTGTGTTCTTACATCTCGCTGTCAGATGAAATTCAGTAGGAACGGATTCATAGAATGTGGTTTTGGATAGTGAATAGTGGTCAGAAACAATCTGACCTAGAAGCCTAGAATTTGCCATTCATTTTCCGATTTTAATGTAACTTTCCCGATTGTCACACTGTCCGAGTTACACACGCATGAAAAAGTCTTTGAAGTAAAATTGCGTATGCAGATACGAAATATACTATTTTGTCCCTTGAAAGCATGACCGCGTCTGGAGACCGAGTCAAAGAAATGTTCTCTGATTTCTTACATTAATTCAGAATGATAAGAGAAATTCCTCAGATTTAAGAAATTCCTCGAATAAGTTGTAAACGACTCTTCGGTTCGGTTTAGGACCGAATTTCATTTTGTTGTTTTTTTCTTTCTTATTTTGGAAAAAAAAGTTCTTCGCGAAGAAAACTACTTATCGTTTGGAATTGAATTTTGAGAGTAATTTCACCGCATCAGGTAACGCGTTATACATACCAGTGCAGCATATTGTCTGTATATAATACGATGACAATCATAATATATATATTGGCTATGCCAGAAATTCCCTTTCTCTTCAGCTGCTGATGGTATATACACAAGTTAGCGTGTATCAAAAGGAAATAAGGAAAGCAAAGTCAATTGAAAATATGAAGAAGACAGTTTTTTTTGCTGATAAAGAAAAACGATTTGTGTTAAATTAACTGTAGATAATATCACGCACGACTACAACTGTTTCCACATACAATACACGCATCACCGGTATCTATTTCGGTATAGAAAAGCTTAACATAATCTTCTACATTGCATCAATATTGAATAAAATCAAATTTTTTTTCCACATGAACGATGCAGCAAACCCAATTTTTGGTTCTGTTCATCAGCTTAAATAATTAATGATCTTTTTTCCCCGTCTGTGTTGGGCATGGGAACTGAAAATATATATTTTTCTCGATTTTCTTCTTGTTTTTCTTGTCTCTTCCAGAACAAATACCGAGAAAAGTTTACAAAACAAAAAACGAGTCATCCAAATGCTGTTCGTGGTTGTGTTGGAATTTTTCATCTGTTGGACACCGCTATACGTTATCAATACCGTGGCGCTGTTCCATCCGCAATTGGTCTACCAACATCTCGGATATCAGACGATTAGCTACTTTCACCTATTGGCCTACAGTTCGAGCTGCTGTAATCCGATCACTTACTGTTTCATGAATCGAGGATTTCGGGCGGCGTGTTTGAATTTGTTTCGATTCTGTAAGAAATTTGATGAGACACGTCGCATCAGCATTGTTGGCGGCATGACACAGAGTAGCGAGGTAACATAGTTGAACCGGATTTATAGGGAAGCTAAATTATAGGATTATCCGATTTTTTGTAAGAGAAAGCATACGAGCATACGAGCTACCTCATTGTAAGAAATGAATAAATTGCCTGGAAGAGATATTTCCATATAAAATGAATTGTGTAAATAGCAAGATTGGAAGAGAGAAGAAAAATGCCCCCCGTACAGTCGGAACTTCCAATTGCGATTATTTTCTTTAACCGAACACAACGAGCAACTTTTTGTGTACATAAGACCGTTCGTCGGGTTTAAATCGAACAGACGCTAAACGATTTATATCGATGATGTATCGATGGCTATATAGAATTATACATATTCCACCTTGTGGCTATCTTTTTATTAGCTTACAGTCCGTTGTTGATGTTTTCTTTAGCAACAATTCTACAGTTTACTGGTAATATGTGAAGAACTGTTGTTTGTGGATTGTTGTGATTTACTAGCATGAAGTCAATGAGTCAATACTATAGGGTGGGTCATGTTTCCCACAGCGCAGAATGGATTTTAGATTTATGTGATTCTGAGTAAGGTTTTATGAAACAGCGAACGATTTCACTGGCATGAGCGAGATTGAACCAATTTCTTACTACCACAAAAAATCTCAGGTTTCGACCTTGAAAAAAGCGAGTGCTCGAGTGCGTTTAAAGTCATTTCAAAAAGATAGCCTCTCCTAGATTCTCCGCATGAGCTTAACTATTCGGGCATACATCACACGAATTTAAATGAGATTTTTATGTCTAGAGTCTAGACTCTAGATTGGGGAATGTAACGGACTTAGACATATCGACTGGAGATCTCTCGTACATGATAGTGCTTATGCCAAATTGAAGCTTCATTCAGCTGTTGAGTCAATAGGGAAAAGCTGTTTGGAAACTAAGGTTCGATTGTAATAGATCTTTGTAAAATTCTATTACATTTTTCTAGTACATTTCTAGTACATTTCATCATAGAATTACTACCGTCAGCGATCTATTTTTTCGTGAACGAACTTCACTGCTAAGAAATTTCATGGATATTTACCGGGATGAAGTTATTTCACAAGAAAATAGAGCGCAGGTACTGAAAAGAATTGTGGCGCCGCTACAGACCAACCGAGGTTTCCTATAGTAATGATACCATCTCGGATATGTCAGATAAATCATTCACCGTTATATGCACCTTCAATCTACCACCACGAAAATCAAAAATTCGTCTTGTGTCTTGATTGGCTACCTGACGGCCGATCTCTGAAGCGACATCCAAAATATTTCTGTCGACCCGAGTTGCATGTATGTTGCATTTCGTTTGTAACCAGGGGTCAAGTTTTTCGCAAAAAAAAATCAAAGTTAAATTATGACCTACCCTAGACAATACTACATCGTAAACAATTCGAAGCACAAAAAATTTAATAAATGAAGCGAGTTCATCAACAATATGGAGTCTGAATACGATCCTATCGAAAGAGGTATCTGACCGAAAATTGCAAGGCTGAGAATTTTTTAGCCCCGTACGAAGTACGAAGGGGCTTATAGGATTACGATGCCGTGTGTAATTGATGGAATTCGAAGCAGACGGTAAGGGCAAAGTGTTTGCCTATGTTCATAGATAACGAATCCGCAATAAAAATTTTGTCTGTCCGTCTGTCCGTCTGTCCTTCTGTCCGTCTGTCCGTCTGTCCGTCTGTCCGTCTGTCCGTCTGTCCGTCTGTCACGTCGATATCTTGAGTAAATCAAATCCGATTTCAAAAATTTTTTTTTTCCCTGAAAGGTAGTTGAAATAGTGAGGCTAAGTTCGAAGATGGGCGATTTTGGGTCGACCCCTCCAGAGCTGGGGCCCCATAAGTGCTTTAACGTTTTCCAAAGATTTCTCTGGCCATTTAAAGGCTACACTTGTAACTGATACATCAAATGAAAGGTATTTACAATACCTATCCACAAAAAAAAAGTTTATGGAAATTGGATGACCGACTCGTGAGTTAGACCCCTTGGTGTGAACTAGGTACAGGGCGGCAAGCCGTTTTTGCTTGTAGGTTAGTCATATTTGAACGGATTTAGATGGATTTTGATTTATTAGATAGGTATTGACCGTACCAATCAGGGAAAAAAAAGTTTATGAAATTCGGTTTACCGGAGCGTGAGCTAGGTCTCTTGGAGCGAGCTTATATGTGGCTACTCGGCCGTACAGTGAAGGTGGTGTTTTTTGTTAATATCTCGAGTAAAATTTAACCGAATTTCATGAATTTGTTTTTGTTTGAAAGGTACTAACGAATGTAAAGCAGCCGTTGTACTTTCCACCTCCTAACAAAATGGCCGTCGGCCGCCATTTTGGATTTTTGTAAAATCAATATAAATCGGTGAAAATGATAATTCCAAAATCACTGATCAGTGGGAAGTGTAGTTTGTGTTACTTTTGAAAGGAACGTCGTACGGGGCTTCGTAATTGCGCTATGCGCAATTTTTAAGACGTACACATTGCATAAGAATTTTACGACGTTTACGGGCGCAATAGGCTTACGGTAAGAGTAGGGCGACGGACGAAGTAGGGTCACGTGCGCAATAGATGTACGGGTTTGTACGGGGCTCAGTCGCAGCAAACGCTCCGACTGTTCTGACGGCTCGTTTATAAAGATAATTAAGGTACTCACTGTTGTGTAAACGTTTTTTTCTTATTTCAATTCCTCTTTAAGCTTCTTTTGTTCAACCTAAAGTTCTTCAACATTTCGAATATAATCAGCATCAGTAAAGTCGTTATTTTGTGTGTCCACGAAAACCATTTTACCGTTGCAGTCTCGCGATAGGAACACATCCAATGAATGATTACATTAATTTCAAAAAAAAAAAAAAATATTTTATCAGTTCAATGGTAGTATTTATAGAGAGAAACATAAAATTAATAACGAAAAAGGTCTTGTTGATGGTTTATTGCGAGGGTTGACTATAATATTCATTCAATTCAAACACATTAGTGTCAAAATAAGACATTTCTTTCATTAGCTAAACACCAAGTCGATTTTTATCGCTAACGGCTTATTTATGAATGGACGAATCCAACCCAAATCATTGGTTTAATTAACTTGTTAATGTGCCTAGACTAAACTGACTCCTGGGTATTTTTATGCTACAGCGTTCACAGTTGACGTCACTGTCGAGGCGTAGATAAAGTGTTCGGAGAAACGTGATCAATGTGAACAAAGCGAGGGAGGATGTATTTAGTCAAGCATGACTCGTTACAGAAGCCAAATATCTAAAAATTCTGTCGTTGTCACACTACAGTTTACGAAGTGGAAGTGCTCTTTTTCGCATAGCATCTGTCGCGAAGGTAGAAAAATTCCACTAATTTCTTGTGACGACGTCATCTGTGAACGATCCCAAATTTCCGACGAATGATTTCCATCAAATCATTTCCAGTGGAACTGATGATGGTACGCAAGTTGATGATATTTTCAGAAATGAATTCAAAGTTTTAGAATTTCAAAATTAAATTTTTTTTATATCTCCGATGAGTAGTCACACAGAAATTTCATAAGATATTGTTGAATATGACTGGGGATTTAAATCGGGCGATATTATCACCGCAATAAATATGCTGACTGTCTCAGCAATATCAATCAGAATAACTTGAGACTTAATTTGTTGGCATTCATTCAGAAAATATTGCTTTTATGAATGGAAATCCAAAATTGTAGACATTTGAATCGAAAGCCATCACCGTGCAACGGTGTACATAAAAGCAGACAGTTTCATATATGAAACCCTAATAAATTACCAATGTCAAGCGAACCGTTTTTATTTTCTTTATTAATTATGTTCTCAGACGATTTGAGTGACTTTGTAAATCAATGCAAGGAATGTATGCCACTGACGAGACAGACACACCAAAAGTTTTCGGTTGCTAATAATAAATAATTCAGAGGAGAGAATGTATTGACTAAATAATATTGCGGGACACAGCCAAACATTTTAATATTAAAATTGTTATTTTTCGTTGAAAGTTTATAACTCAAACGGATAATGAAAAGCAGATTCAAATTTTGTTTACAAGGAATGATGAACTCTTCGAACCCTTGAACATTTTATGTGCGTTGTTAATGTTGCTTCTCTGAAGCAGTCGATAACGTTTTCAATGGTTATCTAAACTGTGGCATCTTGATTATAATCTCAATAAAAACCACCGACGCATCTAAATTTTGAAATCTTCTTGATCCGAGACGGAACCAACAACCAGGGTCAACAAAACAATTCAAAGCTATACGTATCGTTTTTACCTCGAATCATGTACAGGATTAAATTCAGAGTTAAAATATTATTGGTTTAAGACTCACGGCTTCTCAAATAATTCGGAATTGCCGCGATGGTATTTTTTGGTCCGACCTCTATCAAAAACTTTCTTTTAATTGCAAATAAAGTTAGTGTGATTAGTGTGACATTGGAAATTTGTTGAATAATTCTCAGTTCGCTTCCGAAACTCTTTTGAAAATTCTTCAAAATCTTAAGGTGATAAGACTTTGACCTTGGTCATTCACAAGTTCTTATTTCATTTATTCCAATTTTCCAAAATATTTTCATTTTCGCAATCAGCTGGTACCTAACTGGTAAAAAGCAAGCAGAATAATTAAAAAGAAATTCCAAAAACAAGACCGATCCTAGACCGATCCAGAAACCAAGAAATTTTGTTGAAATTCTTAGATTTCTTACTGATTTCTTACGATTTTGCCCTAAAAAAAGAAAAGCGTCGCGTTGGGTTGTCCGGCATAAAATACTTGATATTTAATGGTTAAGCCAACGGGGTCAGTTGTAGGGAGAGTATACTTTCACTTACAAAATATTACGCTCGCATGTAAAAATAAGCTTTGAAATTAAGAATTTAAAATCGAACTCGAAACACAAAAAGCATGAATTTAAATTGACTAAAATGGTGAGGGATCTGAGTCTGATATCAGATGCTAACTTTTTGCACAGCCCTGCTACTAGCATGCTAGGAGCAGTGCTGCGCTTTATGCCATCTGAGTCTGAGTTTAAATATATTTAGAGTTAAGCGATCAGAAATGAATTTAGAACTAAAATGTTCAACTACGTTGCATGTTTAAAAGTGCAACGCTTACGTGTTGTCAAATACCAGCACTTAAAAACATTACAAGCAACATTTTACGGAGTTCTTGTGGAACCACAAATTAAAAACAAACAACAGTTCTGTTCTGCAAGTTCTGTTCCGTTTTTGCGGTCAATTTGGCAGTGTCATTGACCCAAATACTGTTAACTTCATCCTTAGTTTATAAAAATGTTACAACTTGTCGGCACACAGAACGCACCGTTTTATTTATGTAAAGTTGCAGCTCTGCTCCTAGCATGAACATAGGTCCTTTCTTTCGAAAAGACAGTGGTCATGATTTCTTGGTGTGAACAAAAACACACAACACATGCAATCGTAATCGCATACATGTTTGAAAATTGGGGGGCTCTTTGACGTTTGAAAAATGAGTGTTCGCGCTAGGAACAGTGCTATATGGTACAGTGCATATTTTCTAGAATTAAATTTTTCTGAGTTTCTGGAAAAATCTAGAAAATTCTTCTCGAGGATTTCAAGAAACTTCAATTCTCGAAAATATGCTCTGCTGGACATAGAATGTGTGTGTGATTCAGAATGTAATCAAGAACAAAATATTTCAGCTAGAACCAAGGCGAAATTGGTCAGGACGATCTGTATCGTGTCCCTCTATTCGCCTCCTAATACTTTTAGTGCTTATAGAACGGGGATAAAGTCAAACAATACCGATTCAATTTATGTTATTCATTCCACATCTTCCACATCCATTGGGCAGGGCATAGACATTACCATTACGTATACATACAAACCAGGGCATATTTTACAGTTTTTTTTAGAAATTCTAGAAAGTTCTAGACATTTTTGGAAATTTTAGAATTTGCAATAACTGTGTAAACTACTAATTCTACAAAATTTAAAAATAGAATATTTGAAGAAATTTTAGGATTTTGTAGAAATTGATAGAATTTTTAGAAATTCTACAAAATTCTGCAATTTCTTTAAGTTGTAACATTTGCAGAAACTTTAGAAAATTGACGAAATTTATAGAAAACTGTAGTCAATTTCAGGAAAACGTCTTGCAGAAAATAGGTGCTGGCTGATACAAACCCATATAATATAGGTACATACGTACCAATGCTCTCTCGAGAGCATTGTACGTACGTGTACATAATATCATCGTATTACTTAATATTGTACTCATGTGGAATGAATAGAATTATCTGGACTAAAATGGTTGGGTCTTCTTAATTTCTTCCCTGCAGTCAATAGATTTATTTCATGCAGAAGAAAACGGAACGCTTCCAAGAAAAGCTTCTGTTCTATTTGTTTTTCAACAAAGCACAGAAGAAAAACAAAAATGGAAATATAATTTGGCAGCCTATTGTAGTGACTGTTGTTTTAGAAATGGAATCAACATTTCAAAAGTAGAAGACACGAAACTTTTTTAAGTATAACGAAATCGATAAATATTTTTGAATGATTTAGAGCAAATTAATGATGGAAAATCGAAAACCGTTGCAAGGGTATTTGGTGTGATATGCGTAAAAATGGTTGTTTTAAGGGAAGGTTAAACAGATTGACAGGGAATAATTGAAAATAGTGCCATCTATCTTTCAGTCAAAAAAAAACGTTTGTGTCAAAGTTCCAGACAAATGTATCAAGACCATATCGCTAAATTCTGAACAAAATAGATGCAAAACTATTCAATGAGGCAGTTGTACAACTGCTCCTTGAATATCGGACAGTTACAGCCGAACGTACCTTCAAAATATTCCATATCCTACATTCAAGAAACGTTCCGAAGCCATTGACCATAATTTTCAAAACAGCAACTTTCGATTTCACTATTGAAGTAAATACCTCCATAAAATATTTCACTGTGGTCTAGCATTGCAAACCAAATTGACAAGATTATTTTGAAACTGTTTCCACTCTCTCACATTATTAGATGGGCCACAAAAATCGCGATAAACTTTAGGTTCACAACACAAATATTTTTCCAAACAAACATCGACATTGAATTCCATTTTTTACATAACGGCTACTATGATTTTCTTCTTCGTTTTCTTTTAGCTTTATTTTATAATGACTACTATGATAGCAAATAAAAAATTGAAAATGCACTCTGGAATCACTTCCAGCTAACCGTACCCAAAAACATTCTCAGTCAATTTACATAGCAACATGTGGACCCTAATCTGCCTAAAATTTTCATTTTTTTCATGCCAACGAACAACAGAAATTCGCATTCGGTGTAATCTGCACATATAAAGTATCTAATATTTACAATCCGCAATGATTTCTTCATGAAAATTTAGATTGATCGACCACAAGAAATTACACGATTTCATTTTTGTAATTATTCGCTAAACAATTTCGAGTTTGAATCACTTACTATGCTCTGCATTTCTAAATATTAGTCACAAACGGTTTCGAAAAAATCTTGTCAATATGAAGCCTTCGGGCAATATATTTTGATACATTTTTACTCGTGTGCTTGTACCAATTTACAGTATAAGTACACACAAACTCTGAGAAGAAAACTTTTTGGCAAAATGATATAATTCACTGTTGTTGTGTCCTTGTGGACAAAAAATGTGAAATGAAAAATTTGTGGCAGGGTGTGAGACGAACGCATAATCTACGCCTTGCACATGAAATTACTCGATTTCATTTTTATAATTGTTCGCTAACAAAAGTCAATCCTTTTATGTTTCCAAAATGAAAACAGTTTCAAAAATGTAAACATCGGGTATTATCCTCATTTCTAAGGTACCACATTGGTTGTGAGTGTTATTTATTTTCCTAACACTCACAACCAATGTGGTAAAAATCTTGTCAATATAAAGCCTTCTGGCTGTAAGTTTGTAATTGAAAACATCAGCCAAAGAGTTCTTCCTTTTCAGTGCATGAAGACCCACACACATTAGTGAATTGTTAGCAAGGTGATTTTCAATACGTGGTAGCTAATGTGAAAATATTATTTTCATGCCTTGTGTGTAAATTACGGAATTTTTCTTGTAATTTAGGCCCTCAGCATGAAAAGTTGTATACGCACCTGTTTTGGACAGTATATTTTAGGCACTTTCGCTTGTCGCCCTCATTTCGTTCGGGCTACAATCCCCGAAATTGCCTAAAATATACCGTCCACAACGTAAACAAATAAAGTCCTGAATTTACATTCGTGGGCGCCGTCAATAAACATCGTATAGAACGATACGTGTAATCTCAGAATGAACAGCGAAAACATTGAATTGTCTCAGTAAATTAAATGAACGAACATTTTGCTCATATACATTTCTCATTGTATTTTCCTAATAATTTACTAAACTTTGTGCTTGGGCTTTTAATGTAATGGAGCGTAAGCGCACTCATAAACTGTACAGGAATACATTGCCGATGGCATTGTATTGACAAGATTTTTTTGAAACCGTTTCTTATTTAGAAACACAAAGAATCATAAATGATTGGGACGAGTTGGCTCAGAGGTAATGTGCTAGCCTTATCAAGAAAATGAGGTGAAAATCAGTATTCGTTTTTCGTCAGTGTAACGATACTAAGCATACACAAAGCAAAGCATGCATGACGTCACACAGACACGATGCATAACAAAATAACTGAACCCATTGTGGCCAAATAATTCACACACATTCGTGTTCCATGTGATATTCGTAGCGCTCATCTGTAAATGTTATTCAGTAGGGCGAGCCTGTTGACGGTGTTGTGTGCTTTTTATTCTTTGAATATGTGATGTCGTTTAGGGAACAACGTAGATTCGTGTAATTAATTCTACTTGTACAACCAATGTCTAGCTGTTACGATCAATGGGTTTTAGATATTAGGTAACAAGTACGTTCCGATTGGCACTTGAGGCACATTTTCTGACAAAATAGCTATTTTTTACAAAGGTGAGCGCAACGTTCTTTTTGTGTGCATGGTGTGATGAACCGTTTTTCTAAATGAAACGAAAACTTCAATTCGCTGTACCATTTCTCAAACATAATGGGAGAGAGAAGTACACACATTTCTTACTAGAAATATCTTTCGGTTAATTGTGAACAGACGCAATTATCTCATGGCCATGTAATTTTTGGGTGCCGATTAGCATCGTCAGCTGATGGTAGAAAATAAATTATTGTCACGGTGTAAGGGATATTCACCGGCTATTTCACGGATATTCACATGTAATTCTTCGGCGATTGACCGGCGATTCACAGGCGATTGACCAGCGATTCACAGGCGATTGACCGGCGATTCACCGGCGATTGACCGATGATTCACCGGCGATTTACTGGCGATTTACTATAAGTTGTATCAGAACGTTACAATGTGGTAGTACTTTATCAAGTATGCAGTGTCTAAACACGTATTGAAAGGCATTGCTACGTATTGAAACGTATTGGTACGTATTGAAACGTATTGGTACGTATTGAAACGTATTGGTACGTATTGAAACGTATTGGTACGTATTGAAACGTATTGGTACGTTTTGGTAACTATTGATACTAATTGGAACATATTGGTACGTATTGAAACGTATTGGTACGTATTGAAACGTATTGGTACGTATTAAAACGTATTGATACGTATTGAAACATATGGGTACGTTTTGGTAACTATTGATACTAATTGGAACGTATTGAAACGTACGAATTGGTACGTATATGTACGAATTGGTACGGATTGCTACGAAGTGGTACGTATTGGTACGTATTGGTACAAATTGGTATTGATACATATAGGTATGAATTAGTACGTATAGGTACGAATTGGTACGTATAGGTACGAATTGGCACGAATTGGCACGTATAGGTACGAATTGGTACGAATTGATACGAATTGGTACGTATAGGTACGAATTGATACGAATTGGTACGTATAGGTACAAATTGGTACGTATAGGTACGAATTGGTACGTATAGGTACGAATAGGTACGTATAGGTACGAATTGGTACGTATACGTACGAATTGGTACGAATTGGTACGAATTGGTACGTATAGGTACAAATTGGTACGTATAGGTATGAATTGGTACGAATTGATACGAATTGATACGAATTGGTACGAATTGGTATGTATACGTACGAATTGGTACGAATTGGTACGTATAGGTACGAATTGGTACGTATAGGTACGAATTGGTACGAATTGGTACGTATAGGTACGAATTGGTACGTATAGGTACGAATTGGTACGTATAGGTACGAATTGGTACGTATAGGTACGAATTGGTACGAATTGATACGAATTGGTACGTATAGGTACGAATTGGTACGAATTAGTAAGTATAGGTACGAATTGGTCCGTATAGGTACGAATTGATATGTATAGGTACGAATTGGTACGAATTGGTACGAATTGGTATTGATACATATAGGTACGAATTGATACATATAGGTACGAATTGGTACGTATAGGTACGAATTGGTACGTATTGAAACGTATAGGTACGAATTGGTACGTATAGGTACGAATTGGTACGAATTGGTACGAATTGGTATGTATAGATACGAATTGGTACGTATAGGTACGAATTGGTACGAATTGGTATGTATAGATACGAATTGGTACGTATAGGTACGAATTGGTACGTATAGGTACGAATTGGTACGTATAACTACGAATTGATACGTATAGGTACGAATTGATACGAATTGGTACGAATTGGTACGAATTGGTATGAATTGGTATGAATTGGTATGAATTGGTACGTATAGCTACGTATAGGCACAAATTGGTACGAATTGGTACATATAGGTACGAATTGGTACGAGTTGGTATGAGTTGGTATGAATTGGTACGTATAGGTACGAATTGATACGAATTGGTATGGATTGGTACATATAGGTACGAATTGGTACGAGTTGGTATGAGTTGGTATGAATTGATACGTATAGGTACGAATTGATACGAATTGGTACGGATTGGTACGGATTGGTACGTATAGGTACGAATTGATAGTAAAATAGAACTTTACTGCTGATTTACATAGCGGTGCAGATTACACCGAATGCGAATTTCTGTTGTTCGTTGGCATGAAAAAAATGAAAATTTTAGGCAGATTAGGGTCCACATGTTGCTATGTAAATTGACTGAGAATGTTTTTGGGTACGGTTAGCTGGAAGTGATTCCAGAGTGCATTTTCAATTTTTTATTTGCTATCATAGTAGTCATTATAAAATAAAGCTAAAAGAAAACGAAGAAGAAAATCATAGTAGCCGTTATGTAAAAAATGGAATTCAATGTCGATGTTTGTTTGGAAAAATATTTGTGTTGTGAACCTAAAGTTTATCGCGATTTTTGTGGCCCATCTAATAATGTGAGAGAGTGGAAACAGTTTCAAAATAATCTTGTCAATTTGGTTTGCAATGCTAGACCACAGTGAAATATTTTATGGAGGTATTTACTTCAATAGTGAAATCGAAAGTTGCTGTTTTGAAAATTATGGTCAATGGCTTCGGAACGTTTCTTGAATGTAGGATATGGAATATTTTGAAGGTACGTTCGGCTGTAACTGTCCGATATTCAAGGAGCAGTTGTACAACTGCCTCATTGAATAGTTTTGCATCTATTTTGTTCAGAATTTAGCGATATGGTCTTGATACATTTGTCTGGAACTTTGACACAAACGTTTTTTTTGACTGAAAGACAGATGGCACTATTTTCAATTATTCACTGTCAATCTCTTTAACCTTCCCTTAAATTAATTATCTTCAACTAAAACATTTAAAAAAACTGTAGTTTCGTTGCATAATCGAAGTGAGAAAGAAATTATAAATCGCTAAAATTGCGTATATTTTATGTGGAATGAAAAAACCAACTGAAATTAAATAATTTTAATAAATCAGTTCCTAGGAACTAGCCCTACTTTTAGCATATTATTATGTAACTATAAGAAAACCCAAATTACACAAATTCATCATAATTATAAATGTTAATAAAAAAAAATTACAAATTTAAACTCGTTAAATGCAATGTGTGAAACATATGATAAATGAATGTGTTTAGCTTCTAACAATTTACTAAGATTATTATTAACGTTAAGTTATTTTATATTCAGAACCATTTTCAATAAACTCCTTAATCTGTGTTTAAATAACGTCTTTTGTTTTCTTGGGAAACCAAAACGATCAGACTGAGCCAAACCACTAAACGAGCTTGTAAATCTAGCACGATCTAACAATAGGAATTGGAGTGCGAGATATTTGACAACAATAAAATTCTTGTTTGAGATTAAGCTATAGTACACGTCAATGTACGAGCAAGTTACCTCGCAAGTCATTATCCAGACAGTATAGATTAGATTAGATTAGAGTTTTGGAATTCTATTAGGGGAACTTGCATTGCCATCTCTTCGAGTTCATGATACCCGAAGATGTGAATCCCGAGATTGGTACATAGGGAACAATTCCTAATAATATACACACCAGTCTCAGGTGCCAAGCCACAAGAACAGAAAGGATCGATAGAAAGATCTATTCTGTGGAGATGATCGTTAAGCTTGCAGTGGTTCCTGATGGCACCAACTACTCGCCTTATTTTCGATCTTGCCAGTCTTGCCTGCAGGATTTCGACACAAATAGTCGTAACAGCTCGGTGTGAATTCGTATCACAGACCAATACACAAACCAGAATTTCAAACATACTCACCACCGTTTCTCAATTAGTTACCACCAACTTTGGGATGTCACGCAGATACAGATACGCGGATGACACACCACAGTTGATGATAAAATGGCCGAGATGATGTGGTGAATGTTTTTACATGTAAAATCATCATAAGTGATGTAATACAATTGCGATCTGCGTGACCTCCCCAAGTTGATGTAGATGTCGCCTTGATTTCCACTTACCAAAAAAGTACTCCGTGTGAGAGACAATTTTTTTTATGTTTTTGCTTACGTTACTTGACAGCTCGCTCTCTCACGGAATACTTTTTGTTGAATGGAAACCATACTTTACTTTTATTCTTTTTTTATTTTATATTCCATGCGTCAAGATGCGAAGGTTTCTGAGTTATACAGTGTTTAAGGAGAGCGAAAACCAGTTAAATTTAATTGGTCTCGAGGTCAGCTGTCAAATATTCATCAATGAAAATAGAAATTGAGAGTTGAGCCCAGTTTAAATTTGTATGTGATTTCTCTCATTTTGACGTGTGACCCCGAGACCAGTTTTAACAAAGTGGTCAAAAATCGATCTCTTTAAACACTGTATACAGTGTTCAAAGAGAGTTCTCATTTTGACATATCACCCATCGAGATCAGTTGAATTAACTGGTTTTTTCCCCTTTTTTCATACAAACTTTGACGTATCACCCATCGAGATCAGTTAATTTAACTGGTTTTTTCCCCTGTTTTTACGCTCTTTGAACACTGTATAGTCAGGACCGCCAGAAAAACAACTCCGTTACTCTTAACAAATTTTTAAATTTCTTGCTTGTCTTACTGCGCCATCTAGCAATTATCATAGAACCAACCCATTTTATCGAAAATGAACGCACACGTTTTTATGACGTACACCATCATCTGTTCAGCAGGTTTTCTTGTGTTTTTGTTTACCAACAATGTGAAATTCCGTATATCAAAATCAAAAGGTTCGGGAAACATTTATATTTAGAAAACAGAGTTCTCCAAAGTGTCTAGTCATAATGGATGAATTATCAAAGGTTTGTTGTCCGCATTCTTCCATCCTGACAGCATTTCCAACATTCTAATTTGTTGCACAATTGTCCAGGCCAACATATCGGCAAATATCCTATTCAGTACCGTCACTAGTACCCTGGAACGGATTCAAAATACAGCAGGACACGCAAAGAAAGTAGCGATTTTGTCTGGATATTTTGAAAAATTCGCCAAATTTCGCGACACATTTGCCAAGTCCAACGTTGATTGTGTAATGATCAAACAACTGCTTTGCACTGTCCGTTGCCAATAAAATGATTTCGAATTTCAGAATTCGAGCATCTATCCCGTGCTCCGTTTAATAATTCCGAAAAAAGACGTGGACAGAGACAGATACGGCATCCAAACGTACACATTCGGACAAATTTATGTTCGCATTTTGGGTGTTCAACCGAAAAGTGACGTTGCTAAGCGCTTAACAGCAAAATGTTCGAGCAAGGATTACCCGAATGTGGTGTACGATGTAATGAAAAATCGTTGCTGTGATGTGTGCACATTGACGGTCTACGATGTGAACAAGCATTTGGATACGATTGCCGATTGCTACAACAATAACAATCGCAAGAGTAAGTCTCACGTCCCAATGATGACAACGTTGTCATGTCTCGAACAAGCCCGGAAGCCGTGATAATCTCACCGCAATGTTTGTTTCAGAAATCGATGACGAAATCATCAAAATGGTCCAACGAATGACTGCCATCGACCAAAAGTGGCTGGTTCGCATAATTCTCAAGGACATGAATCTTGGCGTCAAGCCAGGTACAATACTGACGACATTCAACCCATCGGCAAAGGAGTTCCTAAATCAGTACAGTAGCCTGTCACGTGTTTGCCTGGCCGTCGAAAATGGTGAGGTATACGAGGAAAGTGCATCCGTTGTGGAATTGTTTCGACGTTGCAATCCGATGCTCTGCCAACGCGGTACTGTCGAAAAGCTTCAGAGTTTGTTGAGCCACAAGGAATATTATCTCGAAACGAAAATGGACGGTGAACGGTTTCACATGCACATCAAAGACGGAGAGTATAAGTACTTTTCGCGTGGCGGTCACGAGTTCAATTCATTTGGATCTAATAAAACCAGCGGCTCATTGACTCCGTTCGTTGATCCTTTGTTTAAAGTCTCGGTGAAAAACCTCATTTTGGACGGCGAAATGATGGTCTACAACAAGGAGCACCTTGTCTACCACACAAAGGGCGAACATTTCGACGTAAAAGCGATTCAGCCGAACGATTCTACGCGTAGACCATGCTTCGTCGCCTACGACATTCTGTACTTCAACGACCAGTCTTTGATTAACAAACCGTATGCGGAGAGATCGCGATTGCTAGCTTCAATTTTCAATGAAAAGCCGGGCGTTCTCACTATGTGCAAACCCATCAAAATCAGAGACAGGTAAGTGTTGAGTGTTGACCCGCGAGGGAATTTCTTTGTACTAATCAAAACATTGCGTCAGCGATCACATAATCGAGTGCCTAAACAAAGCCTTCGATCAGAAGGAGGAAGGTGTTGTGATCAAGGAAAGTGACTCCGTATACGCACCGGGGAAACGTGTTTCCAGTTGGATTAAAATTAAGCCAGACGTAAGACGACAAAACAACACCTTTTGTGGGAAAACATTTAAAGAAATTCTTTCAGTACATCGATGGGTTGGTGTCTGATTTCGACTTGCTAGTCATCGGTGGGTACTACAATCCGTCGAACAAGTTTATCTACAAATATTTGCTGGGAGTGCAAAAGAAGCTTTCTTCATCTAGTAAGGCTGTCAGAGATTTTGTTGCGTTCAAACGAATTGAAAATTGTTCCCATTTCCGTTCCACAGAAAGCGAATTCGTGGCCGTTTGTAACATAAGTTCAGGCCTGAGCACTTCAAAGCGCATCGAAATCAACGAAAAATTGAAACCATACTGGAAGAACTGTGCGCACACAAAATCCGGCCGATCGACGGTGGTCAACAATCCGCCCGGCATGGATTTCGGATCGCAGACACCGGATGTCTGGATACAACCGGAACATTCCATTATATTCGAGGTGAGATCATATCGAAACATTTAATTCTCAAAAATCTCAAAGTTCTGATTTGGCCCCGCTAGGTGAGAGCCTCTGAACTGGTTAGCAGTACTTCATACGGTACACCTTACACGTTAAGATTTCCGAGAATCGAATCATTGCGAACGGATAAATCGTGGTACGATTGCTGTCAGTTGGAGGAATACGAAAGTGTTTGCTTGGTGAGTCGATCCATCGTATCTCGAAACTATGCACGAACTGAAACACTTTGTCGTTCAACTGAAACCTTCGTTGAACATCGAAGTTTTAGGTTCGGCACAGTGAGAATTACGCAGATTTTGTTCGTTTCATTCAGTTTGTAAGTGAAAGACCTCCTTCAAAAACAGACTTATGCTGTTCACGCGTCGCTACATCAATCACCATGATGTATCATGGCGTAAATTAAATTAATTAAATTTTCAACAGTCAAACAACAAAGTGGAAAAAGCGGTTAAGCGGCACATTACCGACACCGACATAAATGCAATGCCACCGAAGCGAACAAGACAATCGACGAACGATAAGAAAACGAAATTTTCAGCCCCATCAAACGTTGGCAACATTAATCTCCTTTACGACAATGTGAGTATACTGCTCATTTAATGGCCCAGTTTCAATGGAACCCATTCTTTGCATTAGATTAATTTGCGTTTCTGTTGCATTCACTGCGCCGATAATTAATTTCTGGTTTTTGTTTCGATTCAATTTTCTACTCGATCAAACGCGTTCGCATAATTGAATTTGTGAGTTCATTTCACTGGTGTGACCTTTCGTTCCATTGTTTTCGTACAACGAAATTCTGATGGTACCAAACCGTGAACGGTTCACTGTACAGAAGCAATGAAATTCGAAAAAATTGCTTTTGTTTCTTGCAATCGTCCGACACTTTTGTTTCGTCTTAGATGTTATATATGATCAGATCACACAGCCCCGGACATGATAAATGTATTGACTCCAATAGGTGCCGAAAGTGGATCGCATTTGTGAAGGCAAAGAGTTTTGTGTGTTGAACACGGCCAACAATCTGCCCCCATTGGAAGAACTCCATAAAATGATTTTGAGGCATGGTGGGAAAGTTGTACAGAATCCCAGTAAGTAACCGCCGTTTCATTTTACGATCGAAGTGTTTCCACGTTCCGTTTCCCTTCAAAGCAAAGCAGACATTTGTTGCCATCGCTGCTACTGAGTCGCTTCGTGTGTCGAAGTTGAAAGAAGCGAGAATGTGCAACATTGCCACTGTTAACTGGTTGATGAAGGCGGTCGGTGTAAATATACCATTAAAGAAGCTGATACGATTCCATCCCAGTGACATGTTGAGCTACACCGACGAGACGGCAGATGAATTTAGACGAAAGTATGACAAGTATTCCGATTCATTCACCAAACAGGTGTCGGTTGGCCAGTTGAAATCAGTTTTTGATTCAATGGATGAGAAGGTATGTAAGCAATCGAAGAAGAAAGAACCTGCCGTATCGAACACTTAATTTTAATCTTCCTTCCATGTAAGGATCTTGACGTGTTAGATCGAAACGGAATTTATCAACTGGAAGCAGAACTGGAGGGTGACCAATCGAAACCGGTTAATATGTTTAGACTGGCAACCGGTCTGTTCTGGAACCCGGGAAAATGTAACAAACGAATGGATTTGGCTGAAGAGTTTTTCAAATTTCGAGGTGGCAAAGTAAAGGATTCGTTTGACAATCTGAGTCACATATTCGTGGATCCGGACGGGTTTAATGTCGAACAGTTACTCGCCGAACACAATGCTAGTAGAAGAGGAATCGAAAAAATCCGATTTGTGAGCTATGAATGGGTGATGCAATGCTTTAATCTAGGTAAGAAATGTAGCGCCAAATCGTTTCTACTTGCAATATGAAAACTGTTTTCCCAGTATTAAAATTATGATTAAGAAATTAAAAAGGTTGACGACATAATCCTCATTTGTGAATAAGAATTCAGGAAGTAGAAATAAGGGCAAATATTGGTGCAACAAATTTACGATTGCAATACTTCCACTCGTCCGTAATTGTCATTGAAGTAAATCCAGACCCAGACATTATGTTAAAAGAGAGAATAATTGTTGATGAGGTAAGTACATCTTAAACACGAAGCGCACTACACTCCGTTTAGGAATCGATTCATCCGTAATGAAACAAGAGCCAGTGAATCAAAATGCATTTTTCAGAGAAAACGGCGAAATAATTTTGTAAGTTTTTTTTAATCTACAATTATTTCTGAATTTTTTAGTGATTCCCTGGAAGGTGAAGCGGTTACCAGATTTAAAAATAAATTTTAAAACATTTCCTGAGTCCGAAATTTGGACTCCAAATCAGTAGAGACACTTTTTTAGAGTGTCGTTTAGGAAGCAATGCACCGACTGTAACGGCGTCAGGAGTGGGGTTAACCGACGTTACCATAGGTGTACCACAGGGTGGTGTTTTGTCCCCATTGCTCTTCATCATCTTTGTTAACGATTTGTTCGCATTGCCGCTCAAGTCGTTGCCGTTCAGTTTTGCAGACGATACTAACATGTTCAAGTCTTCTGCTCTCGTTGTAGATAACATCAGAGATCTCTCCGATAACCTCAAAGTCGTTTCCGAGTATTTTCTCGTCAACAAGTTGACTTTGAACTTGAGCAAGACTAAACTGGTTCACTTCCGCAAGCCCCACGTGAAGGTCGATAACTTGCCTGCCCTTACGTTTAATGGCGTGACGATCGAAACGTGTTACTCGGTCAAGTGCCTGGGTTTGGTGCTGGACGAGCATGTCGGTTGGAATGAGCTCATTGTCAATGTTAGTAGCAACGTCTCTCTTGTATTATTAAGAAGTTGCGTTTTCTCCCGTAAAAGATCCTCAGGGTTATTTACTTATCGACTGTGCAATATCTCGCAATATCCATCCTTCACCCTCACCCTTTCTTTAGTTAAATTTAACTTGTTTCATTTTGTTTGTTATCTTGATTTTTTATATCTTTGTTCAGTTAATTTTTATTAAAAAAAAAAAGGTTTTATTTTTCGCAGCTCTTTCAAATTGACTTCGTCACACTAGAGCTACGCAGATGTTTTTTCTTGTATTGTAATCTTGAAACTGAGATGAAATAAATGATACCATATTTTCAAATTTTTGAAAAATGGCTCGTCGTTACGACAAAAAAAATTACTCATCATTGAGTAGTAATCTACTGAATATCAGAAACATCAGGGTAAATAAAAAAAGTGCTAAAAAAATCACACATTTGTAGGTTTCAAGGGAGAAAAGTTTATGAAAATCGGTTGAATAGCTCCAGAGGATATGCTAGTTCAAGCCTTTAGTAAAATTACCCTCGATATATTATAAACAGCAACAACAAAAGTAGCGAGAGATGACAGTTAACTGCAATTAACTTGTAGACTTGATGATAATATATCGGCACGCTTGCCATTTAAAATTTTCAGTCAGTTATCGTCTGTAATAGCGACGTACAAACAAAACAAAAAAAACCTATTTTTTGACAGTACCTTTTCTGCACGCAAACACATTTTAAAACATGTTGGTCCAAAAAAATATGAAAAACCACTTAAAACAGCAAAGATCTCAATTTTAGTTTTCATTTCCATACTATATCGCAAAATAGAAAAACTGACAGATCGCAACAAAGGAGAAAAAAAACTCTCTCTGACGTATAAATTTATACGACTAATGGCGTGGATTGTGCTGTGTTTTCGCGCCCCTTCATTTGTTTATATTATGTCTTAGTTCCCCGTTTTATGACTATAACGAAATGAAAGACAAACCAAAAGAATGGAAATGAGGCGTCTTACGTATTTACCGACCTCGGCTTCGCCTTGGATTGGTAAATTTCACACAAGAAATACCATTACCATCACTTTTCCCATTGATACCTTATGTTCTATTTATCCTAGTTATGCAAATGACTATTACAATCGAGTGACAGACTGAATCCCATTGCATTGATAACTTATGTGCTATTTAGGTACAACAATCGGGATGGAAGGAAAACGCTGTACCTAGTTATACCTAATTTATCGTAAAAAAAGCTGTACCAAGCTAACTTCAGGCACATCTATTTATCCTAGTAATGCAGATGACTATTACAATCGATCGACAGACTGAACATAAAATAATTGTGTCTTAATAGATTAGCGGGCACAGACTAAACAGCCTCGATGAAGCGGGTAACAGTGGCAGAGACGGGAATTTGCGACATGAGAAAATGCGACAAAGTGGTTCTGTCGTAAAATTACCCGCTTCATCGAGGCTGTTTAGCACAGACGTCTTACCTCTAGATAAAATAATACAAATTTATTTCACCTCCCCAACCAAAACAGTATCCGTCTTTCGTCGTTGCAATTTCTCTGTTCTGTACACAAACGTTTCCGAAGACATTACCGGCAATATACACACAATCATAGCATACACGTTGGTTAAGTTGTTATTCGCCGCAAATGTGTTGTCTACATGTTCTCTATTACAAAAACCATAAAACTATCATCCCAATGATTGATATGTTGACACGTTCAACTGAACATAATGTCAATAATCTTAATAAAAAGCACTCTACAAGAATAACAACACCAACATCGCACACCGAATAATAATAACATTATTACCAAATGAATAAAAATATACAAAAAAAATGTTGTTAACATGATCCGGTTGTTGCTTTTAAAAGATATCATTACTCAAAAGTGAGTGGTGTTATTTGTAATATTATTTTGTTGCGCGTACATACGAAATTGTTTGCTTTGACGAGTGCCTTCCGAATAAAAATAGTTGGGACATTTCTTCATTTTTACCCGAAATTCCGTTTTAATACTTTAAAATGTATAATACAAACCAACAATCTCTTACTTAAATGTCGCAACATTCGCACTACTTTAAGTAACGTGTTTCACCTGTCTGGATAGATGTTAGACATGTAGAGACTAATATGTATTACAGTCTATTTGAAATAACATTAACGCTTCACACGAAAATGACTGATCTATTTTTAATGATGCATTTGAACAATTTTGCGGGCTGGATATTCGACTGAAGACACAAAGCTTTATAATTTAGAGAGTTGCGGGAAACTGTTACATTCATGATTAAATTCCAAATAACTCTTTTCTTTTTGGTATTGAAGTTAATTAATTAACATTTCGAACAGGTTTACGCCAAAACCCTAAGTGTGCCCATAAGTCGACTTGTCAATCATCTTGACTTTTTTTAACACTTTTAACGTTTGTAACTTTTGTATTGGCTGACGTCAGCTCCTTGACTGCTATTTTAACATGCAAAACTTGAGTGATCTTTATTTTCAGCATTGTAACTGCCGTGATATGATAGCACGAGAAGCTTCATATATTTTCTTATGAAAAAATACGCTATGGCAGACCACTTATGTAAAAATTGTTGACAACAAGAAAAATTCTTTAAAATTTAATGGCGAATGCCACCGCTTCCCGCGACTCTCAGCTACATTTTATACACGCGCTATGGAACAAGGCTTGGGAACGACTAGGTCAACAGCATGTTATTGCTGGAATTGATGATAAATGGGTCACTGATGAAGGATAGTTTGGGTGATATGCTTGATTTTTGGTCATTCTCGGGAATGCGCATCCTAACCTCAAACATTGTGTTTTTTCACATACTTCTCATCACAGAGCGGAAAGTAATAAAAATTAAATTATTTGGCAATTCGTCAGAGTATTAAATTCTGTACAAAAGTCTCTATACAAGTTCAAAAAACTTGATTTCGTCATCTTTAAAAAATTGTATTGACCACCCTGTATTTTCTACAGGGTAACTTTTGAGGAAACTTATGTCCAAAATTTAATTATCTAACGAACAGTCGAAGAAACAATATTTTTTTCATTGATATCTGAGGTATAAATGCTAAAATCTGAGGAAAAATGAGAAAAATCGATTTTTTACAATATCGGAGCATCGTACTGACCACCCTGTATTTTCTGCGAATTGACTAGTATGGAGACTTTTGTACAGAATTCAATACTCTGACAAATTGCCGAAGAAATTAAAATTTATTTTTTATTACTTTCCGCTCTGTGATGTCAAGTATGTGAAAAAACACAATTTTTGAGATTAGGATGCCCATAACCCGAGAATGACCAAAAATCAAGCCTATCACCCAAACTATCCTTCATCAGTGACCCATTTACCATCAATTCCTACAATAACATAGTAGTTCCATAGCTTGTGTACTAATTTAACAGATGGTCCTTAATAGATGAGAGCGATTAGAATTATTCTTTTTAGTTGCTCAATGTATAATCGTGCTATAACTAGAGACGAAAAAAGTCTAGGGTGGTTAATCAAAGATGAGTACATCAGGGACGCGTGTTAACAATGAATGTTTTCCGCCACGCGACCGCAACTTTTACACACATATCATGTCCGGAGCGATAGCGGAGGACTTGACGCAGTCTAACTTCCAAAAAAAGAACGAAGAAAATTTTTTGAGACGCGGCAACTATATATAGGCGAGAATTTAAGTTTCTTTCCTTTGGCCTGTATCACCACAAATCCTATTCTATCTTATTCGCGCTTCAAATACGAGCAAAACGAGCTATCACTCGACTATGTAACTTTAAAATTGCCGGAGATACATCGTTTTGAAGTTGGTCATTTTGATAGAAAATGCACCAAATTAACGTTTTCCAAACAATCAAAATCTTTCAACTTACTCTGTATGTTTCTATCTGTCTATCTGTCTATCTGTCTATCTGTCTATCTGTCTATCTGTCTATCTGTCTATCTGTCTATCTATCGACGGTCGATCTCGGAAACTAGTCAGCCAATCTCCATGAAATTTTGCAGGAACCTCGGGGTGGGCATAAAAATGAAAATGTGATACGCCACTACCCCAGGAAAAACCAGAATTTTGTTTTATTGGCCTCGAAGTGGTTTCTGAGTGTGGTTTTCGAGGGTCGGGAACGCGTTTTCAGCTGTAGCTCAGCTGTATTGAAACCTGCAGGGGCGTGTGACCCATCAAATGAAAGGTATTCGCCACACGAATCGAACAAAAAAATAATTAGAAAAATTGGTGCAGATTTGGTTGAGCTAGAGTGGTCAGAGTGACCAAATTTTGAGCTACTCGAGCGTAGGATGAAAGGACTAATATTTTTTGGCTTATGAGAGATAGAGATTTACTTTCTTCGGCAAAGTCTCAGAGTTTTACGAGTAGAACACATTGGCATATGTGAAAAATATCGAAAGTTGGAAATGGGTGGGTCAATTATGTTTTTAGAGGTATTTCTTGAATGGTGGCAGATAGAGAGTTACTTTCTTCGGCAAAGTCTCAGAGTTTTACGAGTAGAAAAGAAGGGCATTTGCGAAAAATGTCGAAAGTTGGAAATGGGTGGGTCAATTGGGGTTTTGGAGATATTTCTTGAATGGTGGCAGATAGAGAATTACTTTCTTCGTCAAATTTTCGAATTTCGTCAAATTTTTTAATTTTCGTCGAATTTTCGAATTTCGTCGAATTTTCGAATTTCGTCAAATTTTCGATTTTCGTCAAATTTTCGATTTTCGTCAAATTTTCGAATTTCGTCAAATTTTCGAATTTCGTCAAATTTTCAAATTTCGTCAAATTTTCGATTTTCGTCAAATTTTCGATTTTCGTCAAATTTTCGAATTTCGTCAAATTTTCAAATTTCGTCAAATTTTCGATTTTCGTCAAATTTTCGATTTTCGTCAAATTTTCGATTTTCGTCAAATTTTCGAATTTCGTCAAATTTTTAAATTTCGTCAAATTTTCGATTTTCGTCAAATTTGCGAATTTCGTCAAATTTTCGATTTTCGTCAAATTTTCGATTTTCGTCAAATTTTCGAATTTCGTCAAATTTTCGAATTTCGTCAAATTTTCGAATTTCGTCAAATTTTCGAATTTCGTCAAATTTTCAAATTTCGTCAAATTTTTAAATTTCGTCAAATTTTCGAATTTCGTCAAATTTTCGATTTTCGTCAAATTTTCGAATTTTGTCAAATTTTCGAATACCGTCAAATTTCGTCAGATTTTCGAATTTCGTCAAATTTCATCAAATTTTCGATTTTCGTCAAATTTTCGATTTTAGTCAAATTTTCGATTTTCTTCAAATTTTCTATTTTCGTTAAATTTTAAAATTTCGTCAAATTTTCGAATTTCGTCAAATTTTCAGGGAATAGTCAACAAAGCGGTCACTACACAGCTTACATTACAATTCGGAATCAATGGCACCTTCTCAATGATACAAACTTAACGACAAAACGTTGGCCACGTTTGGCTAAAAATGTATATGTTCTATATGTTCTATATATGAAAGCGTTTCTACACGTTAAGTTATATAGAATTTAGGTTTTCATATTATTTGCATTTGTAATGTGTGCAACATTTACAACGATTTTAATAAAAATTTGGAATACGACTTCAAATGTTACTCTTACAATGTTCATAAACATATTTCAAGGTTTCATATGAAGTAATGAATAAATTTATAGATGAAACGATATTTATTGATATCTTTTATTTTTGCATAATTAGTATAAACATTTTTATGCTCAAAATAGCGGCAGAATAAAATCATTTGCATACATAGTCCATAACTTAAAAAATTAACAGTGTCACATCTTCACAAGAAGACGTAATATTGCACCAACTTTTTTACTTCAAAGTAAAATATGGTTTCATTGAGCGGCGTCTTACAACTAATATTGGTATCCTATGGATATAGATCGTAAGTGCGCTAGGTTAGAATGGTCCGGAGCACTGAGTATGAGTATACTAGATGCGGCACTGCACACTACGCATTTTATGCAAAGATTACTGTGTAGAGGTAGACTTTACTATTGCGAATTTTGACAACATGCACATACTTGAAACATTTCAAATCAAAGATGTGCAAAATTAGCGTAACAAAAAGACTTTTGAAATTTTTGCATATCCTAAAGTGTATAAAAAGAGACAAAATGTGGAGCCTTGATTATCAACACTATTTTTGTTCACAATTATAGACCATTTCATCATTGGTACGTACTAGCGTGTTACTAAAACAACTTTATGCATCTCAGCATCACAATGTTATCAGCTGAGTTCTTTCGAAGTTTGACACTAAGTCAATGTGCCGTTCTGAAATAATTTAGCCGCCGCCGATCCCTTACCAGTCGGCGCACCGCCGCCGACTATTTTAAAACCGGCACACACCTCTAATTTTCGTCAACTTCCGACTTAACTTCTAAAACGACTGATATCCCGGCAAAAACTCTTTCAGAGCAAAGTTGGACGCAGTCTACAGTCTATATGTGTGATAACTTCTAAAACAAGTGATATCGCTAGAGGTGACGCTGTCAGCGTCGTTACGCAAAATTGAATTTCACAGCCAATTAATTGAAATTAGCTGATCTAGTTTTCCAAACCATTCGCCAATTTTTTTTTTCAGAAAAAATTTTAACCAACAGAATTTTGACTGAAAAATTTTCAACAAAAAATTCTGCGTCGCATGTGGCAGATTAAATGTTCTCGTAGGTTTGTCCGTGAGCATCTGCCACTTTGCGACGCAGAATTTTTTGTTGAAAATTTTTCAGTCAAAATTCTGTTGGTTAAAATTTTTTCTGAAAAAAAAAAATTGGCGAATGGTTTGGAAAACTAGATCAGCTAATTTCAATTAATTGGCTGTGAAATTCAATTTTGCGTAACGACGCTGACAGCGTCACCTCTAGCGATATCACTTGTTTTAGAAGTTATCACACATATAGACTGTAGACTGCGTCCAACTTTGCTCTGAAAGAGTTTTTGCCGGGATAGAGAATTACTTTCTTCGGCAAAGTCTCAGAGTTTTACGAGTAGAACAGAGGGGCATATGTGAAAAATGTCGAAAGTTGGAAATGGGTGGGTCAATTGGGGTTTTGGAGATATTTCTTGAATGGTGGCAGATAAAGAATTACTTTCGTCAAATTTTCGATTTTCGTCAAATTTTCTGAATTTCGTCAAATTTTCGAATTGCGTCAAATTTTGGAATTTCGTCAAATTTTCGAATTTCATCAAATTTTCGAATTTCGTCAAATTTTCAAATTTCGTCAAATTTTCAAATTTCGTCAAATTTTCGAATTTCGTCAAATTTCGACAAATTTTCGAATTTCGTCAAATTTTCAAATTTCGTCAAATTTTCGAATTGCGTCAAATTTTCGAATTTCGTCAAATTTTCGAATTTTGTCAAATTTTCGAATTTCGGCAAATTTCGTCAAATTTTCGAATTTCGTCAAATTTCGACAAATTTTCGAATTTCGTCAAATTTCGACAAATTTTCGAATTTCGTCAAATTTTCAAATTTCGTCAAATTTTCGAATTTCGTCAAATTTCGTCAAATTTTCGAATTTCGTCAAATTTCGTCAAATTTTTGAATTAAAACTGTAAACTGTTATAAAAAGCAGTGTTGACTACACTTCTAAAACAACTGATATCCCAACAAAAATCTCTTCGTGAAAAGTGTGACGCAGTCTTTGAAATACAATTTCTAAAATGAATGATATCGCTAGAGTTGACGCTTTCAGCTTCGTTACGCAAAAATTAAATTTTACACCCAATTAGTTCAAACAAGCTGGCTTAGGTTTTCTCATCATCTGCCAAATAATTTTTACAAAAAAAAATTTAGACTGGAAACTACCAAAATTTTACCAAAAAAATCTGCGTCGCAAAGTGGCAGATGTTCAGGAACAGACCAGTAAGAAAATTTATCTGCCACATGCGACGCAGATTTTTTTGGTAAAATTTTGGTAGTTTCCAGTCTAAATTTTTTTTTGTAAAAATTATTTGGCAGATGATGAGAAAACCTAAGCCAGCTTGTTTGAACTAATTGGGTGTAAAATTTAATTTTTGCGTAACGAAGCTGAAAGCGTCAACTCTAGCGATATCATTCATTTTAGAAATTGTATTTCAAAGACTGCGTCACACTTTTCACGAAGAGATTTTTGTTGGGATTTCAATAATTGAACGGTAACTAGTTAAACTTGTGGACATCATCACCACACGGAAATGTTTGTCAATGAGACTGTGTTGCTTACATTTTATGCTATGTGGCTACAATATCTTCGGAGATACGATACGATTCACACGTTCGGGTGGCAAATAGTTAGAAGTCTTATTTAATGAAAGAGTTTAATTCAAAAACTTGCACTGACAATGCTATGAGTGTTCCTGGGGTTTTGGTCTGACATATTCCCTAATATTCGTGTACTACTTTACTTATGTTTCTAATACTGAGTTTTTCATATCGAAGTCTTATTAACTTTGTCGAAATTTTCCATGATTTTCTTATTGCAGAAAATCAAAAATTGTTGAAGGTTTCAATACTTCGAATCGCGTGGGCGTGGGCGTATTAGGCACTTATGTGTTACACATAGGTACGCAGACTCTGGGTTTAGTGTGTATAAATTGGAGGAAACCGGGCAAATTTTTGAAGCTATGGCTGAATACTCTAAGTCAAACATTTTTGTTAGTTTCTCTTTATGAACTCTAATGTCTCATCTCACATCGACTAAAAATCAGTACACACGTCCTATATGAAAATGCTTAAATTTACTTACATCAAACCAACGCACTTCAAGCAAAAGTTGTACTCTAAATAGGGTACTGAAACTTGACAGTGCTCCATACAAAATTTTACACTGTAAAAAGAGTGTGGATAAAATTTCATACAAAATAGTACTCTATTTGGCAGATGTCATTAATAGCACTTTTGCTTGAAGTGCGTTGATCAAACCTAATTCTATGTAATGAGAACATGTTTTCGTTGATAAGCAAAGAGAAGTTATCATCTAACATCTGTTATTGATAACGACTCCAGGAAGAAAAAATGACAAACCATGACTAATGTGGGTAATGTATAGCAAAAAAGCACTTTCAATATATGAAGTAAAGGATTTTAAAAGTATCTCTTGAAAATATATATGAACGAAGTAATAGATCCGATAGTAAAGCTGCTGTCATGCTTCCCGTCTGTGAAAGGTCCATCAAAAAGGAAAACATTTTATATAATTTTCAAAAAATATAATTCTATTGCACTGCACAAACATTTTTTTTTTTTTTACATTCAACACAAGCGTAACGTTTAAACTCAATGGATCCCAATAATGGAATCGATTGAAAATGAAATTTTCGGTTTTGCATTGGTCATATTATAGTCTGAATGGCACCGATCGCTGTACGCAGTTTCTTTTAACTTTGATTCGTCGACGATACGAATTTTAGGTAACAATTTCTCTTTCACATTGTCCTCGTAGAAATGGGGATAGGGTTGTGTGGCCGGCAATTTTGATCGTACATAATGCTGATTATGATCGTATATTGCTGTTATGTACGGTGTTGGTTCTCGAGATAATTGATCGTAATTGATGCCGTATGGTGGTATCGATATGGCTGATGCTAGGATGCATGATGATGATGAATCTAATTCGCGATCAGCGAACGCTTTTCTCTTTCGCAATCGTTCGGACAATGGTGACACGTACATCGGGTAGGGTTTGTAACCTAGAAATAATAAAAGAAAGAGTTAGCCAACCTGAGAGTATTTGCGTTCACACTTTCATATCATCTGTTATGTTGTCGACAGTAACGATGGAATTAAGCAAATTTATGTTAAAACTAATGAAGTAAAAGATTTTTCAACAATGTCTTATGCATCGATCAAAAGACATTACAGACATTACCATCTTCACCTGGAACCATGCCCAAACAAAACAATGAAATGGTCAAAATTTATTTTATTTAATTTCTCGTCGTTTAAACGACACAAACATATCTACTTCGCCACGTGCACATGTCGGCCGTATGCTACATAAAGTAATAAGTTTGTTTTGTAACGATGCAAAATCTTATTCAATTACTCCATAAGTGAGTAAATAATTTTTCGATTCTTTAAAATAACACACATGTGTTGTTCTCCTAAACCCATTGCCAAAATAAACATTTCGTTTCGTTTGTCTATGGTTACATTTATTATTTTTTCGTACAATATAAACGGAATAACAACTAATATCCTTCACATCTGTATCGTATTTCCATTTAGAGACATATAGCACTACTGTAGTGCAAACGCGGATGAACGAGACCTTAAGTATAGATTAGTAGAACTTCCTGTAAGACAATATTTTCTCTTGCATTTTGGTCAGGCGTGAAATGTACCTTTGTATACAACACACAAAGTTTAAATTAAAACTTTTTTTTTACCTTCTCTTCCAAAGACTACGAATATTGTTGAAACACAGAATTGTAACAATTTTTTTTCATCCGGAACAGCATGATATCGAGCGTAACTTGAATGGTTAGCAAGACTTGTTGGGCCTCATATAATCGTTTTTGAGAGAAATAGGATTTGTACCGTTTGGTACAAAGTAGTGGTATGCGACTTCCTCGTTTATACACAACAATAATATCGAATAAGTAAAAATTTAAACCTGTTATAGACAAGCATATGACTAGTATTATTATCGAGTTTATTACTTCCATCGATCAAAGTTTTTTTAATCTGTTGATTTCAAATCTTGGACTTCAATTTTTTTAACATGCATTTTACTATCGGACGCATTTTCTAGTGGAATTTTGTATAACTACCCAGAAAGGACTTCGACCCTAGAACCCAAAACCACTTTCAAAAAAAAACTTAGAAGCTTGTATAGCTGGTGAAAGGTGATCAAAAACCGAAAACTTGTACTGTTCTTATAAATATTTCTCCAGTTACACGAGCCGTACACTGTACGGCGTACAGGCCCGTGTGGTGTGTCATTTGAAAGGTAATCACATGTACTATTGAGGAGAATAGGGACATATTGGTCTTAAAATTCATCAACAGTATAATATGTACAGGTTAAGTTAAGTTAAGTTTTCAAATGATACCCCACACGACCATGTACGTTTTGTGTAACTCGAGAAATTTCTGTAAGTGTAAGTCTTCGGTTGAAAACCTAACCTGCACAAAAGTGTTCGGTTTTTGATGACCTCCACTAGAAAATGCGTCCGATTTCGGTGGGCTGTTTTTCAAAAGAATCCCCCTGAATAGTACATTAATTGTATACAAATCGACAATCATCACAAATATCAAACCGTTTCTCCTTAATCTCTTCAGATCAGAGTTAATGGTAAAAGAAAACGTTTTACGGCTTTTACATTTCCGAAGGATCAATGGTCTATCAATCAGTTTGAATCCCTTAACTGGAGGAAATTATTTTTCGGGTTCTTTTTATAGAAAAAATTAAACAATATTTAATGGCCTTAGCTCTTTGTTTTGAAACTAATCGAGTTAAAAATACGAAATTTCGGAATGAGATTTTTATATCTCCATCTTTTCCAATTGGACTGTTGATGTTTCCATTCAATCAATTATTAACATTGTTAGATGAAATTGTAAAATCTTTTCATTTGTAATAAATAAAGAGTACAACGTGTAAACCTCGCGTACTTAAATAAGAATCTAAAATTTAAATTGTTTTTATATTTAAACAGACAAAGAAATGGTGTCTAAGACAAGTCGTTAAAACGATTTTTTCTTCTCTCTCTCTCTCTCGTAATTTTAGCCACTTGTTGATGGATATGGCTTATTTGTACCAAATGAAATTGAACATTTATTTACAAATATCAAAATTCATGTTTCAAAATCCATAAAAATCTGCCAAATATTCCGTCTATCATCAGACATTTCACAAAAGATGAAGAAAAATTGTTTATTTCTGCACACATACAATAAAAAAAAATTGGTAAAACCAACAGTGAAAAATTATCAGAAATTTTATCACCTCTTAAAAAATTGTTTAAAAAATAATTTACGAGTAAATTCCATTCCCAATATGAAACAATCAAAAAATGAGACTGTAAAATTATCCATTCTTTTAAAATATACAAAAAGTAAAAAACGAACACGAAGCCAGAAGAGAAAAAAAAAATCCCAAAAACTTATAAACGGAATAGAAATCACATTAGGAATACATCAATAACAAACAATATTCATCAAATCATTTTACACTCATTTTGATTTGATTTTTTTTACTTTTATTTTCGTTGAAAACTTAATTATAAACATCAATTAGTATACAGAAACGCATCGATGGTAAATGAGAGCGCATTTTGTTTTGTAAAGGCGCAAAAATATGAAATAAAGAAGAAGAAAAAAATTCACGTAATCGGATATGTTAACATTAGTTTTGTTCATCATAAAAATGATCTCTAATTCAACACAAAAATTAACAGTTTTTGGGTTGAAAAAATAAATCAGAGGCAGGACAGTTGGTAGCAGCTGGAACATTTAGTATTCTTTAATATTATATTTTATATTTACAAGTTTTTTTACTTCTTCTTCTTCTTCTTCGTTCTCTCTCCTCAAATTTTATACTTTTATATTTTGTGCATGCACCATAAAAAAGCGTAACTTTAAGACATATTGAGTGTGTCATTATGATTTAATTTGAAATTAGAACGTTTTAATTTTCTGATGAGAATGCGTGACGATTTAGATTATTATGCGATGCGGTTTGTTGACGAAGGAAAAAAAATTATTATTAAAAAAAAAACTCACAATTTTATGCATATTTTATCTTTCAAAGGCACTGGTTTCACTTCAAAGTGAAATTTTGATTTCCCCTTCATTCTACAGTATACGCATTAAAGTTCCTCACATTCACAGTGTCTTTTTGGGAGTCCATTTAATGATCAACCTGCCTACGTTAACCACATCATTTGTTGACGACAAATTTGTTAGTTAAGGGCTTCCTTATTTACTTGATGTTTTATTAACCATGATGAACACTCTTGAACACTCTCGTATGGATATAATTTGAATACAACGCGTTGATTTTGTCAGTCCAAAAAGGGTTATCTGCTGTTAGCTGTTACATTTCTAGATTTTAGAAGTTAGCCATGGATAGTCATCTGATATCGATAAAATGGCAATGAGTGTTCTTATAGTGAAAAATATAGTGAACGTAAAGAAGTACTAGATCTGTCATACATCTAAATATGATGCTTTAAACAGAAGAAGTAACAGACTTAATCGTTGTATATATGGCGATGGGATGCACTTGCTGTTGTACAAGAGATTTAATTATACTTTAGCACATTCTTTCGTGCCATGCGGGTATGGATAGATACTCATCCTAAGCCATTTATTATCATTCAAAAAACCTCTGATCGGAATACAATGCTATTCATACGTTCATGCTAAAAACGTACATGCCTGAGAGACCCACTACACTACAACTGTAAGTGGTTAAAGAATATTTAAAAACAACGTTAGTAAGATAGACGCCAATAAAAAAATTAATATTTGACACTATAACATTACAGCTTGCACGTGTAGCGTAGGAGTTTCTTTTTTTAATGTTTTATGAACAGTGGACAATGTGACTGACTTTACTTTTCCGTGTATCTTACTGTCGATAATAATCAAATAACAATAATTTTGATTCCTTTTGCCGGACGGAGAAGAAACATTAAAAAAATGCACCGAGATCACTTACACTTAATTGGTCAAAATACTCTCTGCTTAAACACTGCGAACTGGAAGTGTTACAGATTCCATCCTAACCTTATAGTAGAGCGTTATCAAGAGCCAAACACATAAGTTGATTAGTAATTCATTTCGTTATGTTCACTTCTTTTATTGAATAAAAGGTTTCGACATTTTCAAGTTAAATAGAGAATATCATCAATCACTTAAAATTGTGTGTTCAGTGTAATATGTCCAGATGTTTGATACAAAATCTATTACTTCAATACTTTTATCATATAGTACGCTATACAAGAGTACACTAGCCAGAGCAGAACACTTATTCGTGTCTTTATCGTCGATGAAAGATGTCTAGCCGTTTCTATAAATTTGATAGGCATTTTACTAATTCTAACAAAGAAAAATCTTTTTAAAAAATACGAGACATACTTGATCCAAAGTGGGACACTCACAGTTCTAAAAAGGTACGAGTTCATGGAGAATTGTACGATCTAATGTAAATTGTAAATTCAGGAGCTCAACGAAATTCAATTCATGGATATTTTCACTGTCGAGCCACACAACTTCTACAAATCGAATAATGTGCCAACAAATCTTTAATTCCAGGCTAACAAACAACAACAAATTGTCAATCTAAGTTTTATGTCAGATTCTGAAATGTGGGGGGCATAACAATTCTATGTTCTCGAACTCAATGTAATTTTGTGCATCAATTCATAAATTATGCATAGTAGCGAAAACATATAGTATAAGTGTCCCATATCACTTGAAATAAAGTCAACATTCCATTGACTACAACTTTCACATATGCCAGGATTTTGTTAGACGATTTGGCACCGAAAAATCTTCTTTTTTTGCTGTCGCTTTACTCTGACCCATATAAATTCACAAAAAAAAAAAAAAATTCTCTTCCATAAATCACAAAATATATATTTTCAATGTAAACACTCCCAGAAAACCATAAAATCTTCCAACAAGTTAAAATTAACAGCTTGATTTGTTAAAACTAATTAACATATGCTGTGGATCAAATTACAAGACCATAATATCGGCAACATATATCCAATCCATCCATAGATATTATTGAAATGAATGTGCATGTGAACGGTTATAGAGATGTGATACAAAAACAACAAACCCTTCTTGCAATGGAAAAAATCACACACACGACAAACACACACACAGGCAGTATTGTGAACTAAGGGTATGGTAAATGGCCAGAAGAAACGCTGTTAGTAGAAGAAAACTATCGAATTTCATTTCACTCTACTTTGTTTCTTTTATTTAAATGAAATTTCAACGTTGTAGGTTTGATTATTGCCAATTTTTCCAACAAAGGTGGTTGTGATTCATCCTATTCCACTGATAAATTATTCGAACAATCTCAGTCTCAACGAATTGATTTGAATATTTACCGATAAAATTTTTGGCGATGATTGCAAAATTGCAACATTGTAACTTATCTACTTCCAACCGTATTTTGAATTTTTTGTGGCATATTCAGACTTTATTTGAATTTCCACAATCAATTCAATTTAGCAATTGAAACAATTTATGGTCTGCCAGTGTTGTGAGTCATCGTTGATTTGCACAAATTTGTATGCTGTCTTGATCAGAGATGAGTCAGTTTTGTTTTCGGAAACGTGTAGATCAAAAGTAAAATTTTGGTTTTAGTCATAGCACTGCTCTAGCGTTGACCCTAAATTAACAAGCGTCAAATTTTGAGGTTGAAGTGATAAGATAGATCTACCGTTTAAGATTGTATTGTATGTTACACTGTTACACTGATTACATCAGCCTCCAAATATTTCCTATATTAATGCTAGCAGCTGTGCTATATTTAATTAAAAGACAATCCATAATTTGTACATCAGATGGTAAGCGTATTGATCAATGTTGTGATAAAGTCATAAGTAAGAAAGCTCAAAAATTACCTTTTAAAATGTCTCTAGCTAGCGATGTCTGCTGTAAATTCCTGAGATGCTTCTGGTACACCCTTTTCTGAGCCAGGAGCGCTTCCAACGTCTCGGTTTTATTGGCTACATTAGTTGGATCAATTTCTTCAGATGATTGCTGCCTTCGCAGAGCCACCTGTTGGACAAAAAAATTTTCACTCTATCGTTCAATTTAATTGTCTGCTAAATGTAAACCAACCTGGGCAGCCATGACTCTTTGTCTCTCAACAACCAATTGACAATTTGGACAGACGCATTCCTTCCATCGGCACAGTTTTTTGTGACCTTTTAAACATGATATCACCCCGTGATTCCGGCATCTGGCGCATTTAGGTGTTCGCAACAATCTCTTCGATTTATTGCTTTCGGTGGAGGAAATTTCATCACTCTTGTGTGCTGGTTGATCGGTCATTCTGTTGATGATGTATGAAACAGGCTGTTTGTGGAATTGAATGGGATGATATTGTAATATGAATTTTAAGAATTTCAAATTATTTGACGACGATCAATTCAGTTCAGTAGTGAATCACTACCTACCACAGCAGAGCCATATTAATTCCCAAAAAATTCCATTTTTTTTCTTTGCCTGTCCAATGTCTATAGTTTTTAAACGTTTTTGAACTTTTCTTGATGTTTTACGAGCATTTAATTAAAAAAATGGGAAGAAAAAATGGGAATTTTTAGGAAATAATTCCCAAATATTCGGCTCTGTAACCACAGTGTATTATTGGCGGAGAGAATTTGCATACATCAAAATGTTACGAACAGCTATCATCTGTTATCGATAACGAGTTCAGCAATAAACGAATTAGACTAATTTGGTCTAATAAAGCAAAAAATATGTTCAAAAAAAGAAGGAAAAGATTTAGAATGAATCTCTTGAAAATACTGAGATCAATTGAAGTAGTAGATCCGATAGTGAAACTTCTTACATATGCTTGTGGTCTATTAAAATTAAAAAAAAAACATCCGTACTGGCCTAACAGTTCAGTTAGTTTGTGTCAGAAATGATCACCCTAACTGATGAAATCTAAAAAAAAAAATCTAGTTTGTGGCTTACTCGACATGTCTTAAGTTGAACTAACCAGCCCTAGCACACTGCTGATTCCATCACTGATTCCATAATTTACAAATTTGAGATCTGATGTATCTCAATATGTAGATTTATGTTGCAACATTGCCTTCGTCTCCGCTATTTATTTTATTTATTTTCAAGATTTCTTGAACACAGTTGAATAAACAAGCAAAGTCTATTTGGTTCCGGTAAAAGTTCAAGTACTGCATGCATATTAGCCAAAGAACGATATATGAGAGGTCGTCATTATTATACGTTGTCTCAATTCGTCTAAAAATTGTCTGTCTAGTTTGTTTGAGTGGAATTTAATAAATTACTCAAGACAGATTGCAGCCACTGAACACTGAGGTAGGTAGGTTGTCCTAATCATATTACAAAAACTTTTTACTTTAAAAAGTGAGCAGAGAGTGAAAGGATGGCAGGCTGATTTTTGTTGACCGGCAAAGCAGCAATACCAAGTTTTTTAGGCTTTCACCTGGGACACAGTAGAAATTTATGAATCGTTTGTGATCCCTATTGCTGAATACCGAAATTGACAATAATCACTTGAAAATGCAAAAGGAAATCTCGTCGTAGTTAGAGACATGAGTTTATCGTTGAATTGTATTTGTTTGAACGTCTTCGGTCATATTTGTTATATTTGTTATATAATAAACATATCCACCCGATCAACCAGTTCCTTTACTCGCGAAAATGTTTTCACAAATTTTCTCAAATTTTCGCGATTTTCTCAAATTAAAAAAAAAACTTTTTGGGAAAATTCACGAAAATTTGAGAAATACGTGAAATTATGAGAAAAATCGTGAAAATATTTTCGCGAATATAGGCACTCCGATCAACTGTTGATAAACCAATAATAAATATGACTATAGCGCTCCAGACTCTTTGGTCTGGATTAGCATCTAGCACTAGATTGCTCTAATATTACCGATTTTAGGGTTGAGCTTCTGCAATGTTTGTGGATGTGGACAGGATTACTCTACAAGAATGAGTGGAAGACAAAAAACATGAAGAAGGTCATTCTCATATGCATTTACTAAACCAAAGATTGGTAATCTAATATTTTTCAGTAAGTCCGATGAAGTTATGCATCCGTATTATGAGAACTAAGTTATCAACAGCCAGGCAATGCAGAAGGAGTAGAACTAAGAATACAGTCACTACGCTCAGAGTCTTTAGATGTTCCACAGATTAGAAAACTTTTACCAGATGAATCAAACGAACAGCGTTTTCTAAAAGTTTCTTGCTGGAGACAGTCTCAAATTGCGAGGACGTGTCATCTAAAGACAGATTTAAACTAGATTTGATTGAGACTATTGGGTGGTATTACTGATACCCTAAGGGCTTAATATATAAGATATACTGAGGAATAGAGAAGTAACTCGCCGAACGATAATGTATCTTTGAATACGCTCGAGATGAGTTACCTATATTGTGACATGATTGAATATAGTAAGCCCTGGGTTATTTTGACCACATTCATTTTGTCGGGATACACAAATGCTGTTTAATACAATTTTTATTGCTGACGATAATGAACCGAGCACGTTACGAACACGAGAAAAAACTGAAAGCAGAAATATTGAATTTTTACTCTTCAAGGACGTGTCACCTTGACATGCTAGTCACACTTTGAAAAAATTCTTAAAGTCTAAACATTCTAATAATCTAAATTGAAGAGATCGAATGAAACGACTTACTTCAACTGGGATAGAGTATCCGATTATTCCTTTGATTGCACCACCGTAATTAATGTCTCAAATATAAACAAATTGATGAGCTTTCACTTTTATTAAACAAACACCACACAGTCAGCAATTAACAACCGTTTCGCAATATAATATTGTTTTTAAAAACGAAACAAGTGATCTTTAGTGTCACTACTCAGTGAATACACGAATAGCACTAAATAAATGATCTACACTTTCAAAATGATTCAAAATGTATTATTACTATCCGACTTCAACGTATACTTATAACTATCCGTATAGTTTCTGTTTAAATCTCTTCTAATTCGTTGAGTTTTAGTTATAAGCAGATCTCTATATGTTACTATTTATGCTGCATGTAGATCAAGAAAATGTAGTAAAACTAACGAAGGAATTTTCAAAACAAATTGTGAGATTAAAAAAAGTTTTTTTTTTAATGGGAAGAGGAGAGACTTAAAATTGTGGTACTGTGATTGGTTAATTAGTTCGTTTGTAGGTGTGTCTCGGCGAAAAAAAAAATAATTTTTTTCTCTCTCACAATGTTTTATGGAAATATTTTATTGAATTAGGTATAAGTACGAGAAGATATGCAGTAGAAATGTGTCGGGAAATATGATACGAAATTTGGTGATTGGTAATTTTCACATTTTAAATACATACGGATTCTCTAACTAATATTCGGGTTAATTAACGAAAATTGAGGCGATAACACTTTCGATTTTTACCGTTAATTGCTTGAAGGTATAGGAAATAATATGCAGAAGAAGAAAGAATCGTAAAAAATGTCAAGGCAAATGGTTCGTTTTATTGATTTCGTTTCTTTTCTCTTTACAAAGTTAAAGGTGTCTTCTTAGGTGATGAGGAAAAAAGCTTTATTAAATTAAAGAATAAGTGCATAGTAACAAAAACTTAACTTTAGAATGAAATTTAACTAAATTTCTGGTCATTTTGCAAGGCTTACCAACATACGAGGGAGAAGTCACTTAGCTATTTTCTACCTCGCCAACCAATGAAGTTCCATCGAAACATTAGTAAATTTTTACCATAAGGCGAATATGATGATGTCATCTACCCTTCTCCTTTGTTAATCCAAAAACGCCGTTCCGTTTAAAGGAAGGATTAGATTTGATAAATTAACTGACAATTTCTAACAAAGGAAAAAGTCGCTGGATTCAATACTGTTGTGGATTCTCTTAAAAAAAGTATTTGGAAAATATTGTTAGAGAGTAGGAAAAACACTACACAGGAAGATTAGGCAACCAATTGAAAAATCTTTTCAAAAAAAGTCAAAAATACAATTGATCTATTACTTCTTTTGTTGAAAGTTTTCTTTCTTTTACTTCACTAGTATCAATCAACGCTTTATGAGGGTATACTGGCCAGAATTCATCGTTTATTTTTGTCGAGTTGTTGATAGCAAATGACTACCGCCGATGGTTTTTTTACTTAAACTTATCATTTACGCTTCGCGAACTGAACTTACATTAACGTTTGTCATCGTCTGCATTTCACCTGTAGCGACATCTCTCAGTAGAAACCCAGACTTCCTTGAGCCGTTAAACTTTGAAAAAAAATGCGCTAAGATGAGCCGTGTCTTTGGTGCAAAGTCACCGAGAAATTTTTCTGAGCAACATTTCCGAGCAACCATACAACAAATAATTACAACAAAAAAAATCCCGTTCCACAAATCGTCACGAAATTTTATTCCATGTCTATTCCACTATTCGAATCATCCTCCAACAATCGCCGTTGTCTTCTTTTATAACCGTGGATGCCAATCGCTATTACGCCAGCGAATATAAATGCAGCGCCTAGCACCATTCCAATAATGGAAGCCACCGACAGTCTATTTTCCAACACAAGAATCGTAAAATCATCGAAACTTTCTTCATTTCTTCCGGTTACTCTCGCAGCACAGGTCCACAATCCAGTGTGGGCATTGGTCGCATGTTTTACGATTACGGAACAGTAACCATCTCGACGTTTTCGGTTCGGATTGAAGTAATACGTTTCGAGAATTGCACTAGATACCATAGAACGAAAATAAAATTCTAATTCGACCAGGATTCTGTGGGTCAATTAATTGAGTTTACTTGTTTGTGGTGACGTTCTCATTCAAACTGAAACCCGTTCCATCTGGTAGAACATATCTGCAGTGTTCGATTGGCAGATTAACTGGAATCGATGTACATTCGATTATAATTGGCGAACCTATCATAACATCTTTTGTTATCGACGAAGCGACCAAGTGAGAGTCTGAGCATTCAACATAGAAATTTTTGTTTTTAAATCCTCAAGCAATTTCTGATAGAAGATAGATTTCCTTACCGGATATTCGTACGGTGAAATCTTTTTTCGATTCAATTCTAGCTATGTCCGTGTTCCCCGCATGACACGACCATGTACCGCTATCACTTATATCTGCATCCATCAGCTTAACCCCACAATCACCCAATTTCAAGCCAGTTCCATAATACTGATATTCATCTGAATCAATCAATTCCGACATATCGGATACAGATATTCGTCGTCCGCTGGGATGTGTAAACCAACAATAGTCTATAGCATGTTTGGCTTTGCATATTATCTTGACAATCGTTCCATTCAGTGCGTAAACATTTTCTGCAGTTAGTTCTGAACGATTGAAAATCAAGAATAAGAACAGTTACACGGCCGAGCGTTTCGATACAAAACTCACCATCTCCTGGATCCAATATTGTGTCACTTGCGTCTAGAATGGCACCCATAGTTCGCAAGTTAGAACCTTCAGTGTAACCAACATAGCATTTCCATTCGGACCGATCGACGTCCGTTGGCTCCTCAATTGTCATACCACAGTCGTGTTTATGAATTCCGTCGCCATAATACCTTCCAATCACAATTGAGTCGTAAAAATGTGCAAATGTTATTGCAATCAGTGTGTCTTCAACAGTTCAAAAATTTAAAATTCAAATCCCTCATCAAAGGTGATGCCATATCATCGACGTAAAATAGATTAGATACGAGACCAAACAATGACTGGACTAAATACACGGAGTTCATAAAAGTGCCAGATTCAAATTTGACTTCAGATAGTCAAGTCAGATTGATAACATAACAATTTTGCAGGTGCATATTATGCACGAAATGTCCGGTCATGTGCCCTTGTAAACGGTCTTCGCAATAGCCTCGTCCACTCTTCATGTACTTATAAAATTCGCGAGACTTAATAAAACAATGTGAATTAAGGATGAGCGGGTGACACTATTTTACCGATTCGCCTCCAGGGTAAGTCTCCTATCCGCTCACCCTGAACAGACTGCAAACACTTAGTGGTTAATGCTTCCATATTTTACCTGTATCCCGTGTTCCCTATACCCTCGTCCATGTTAAATCCAACATCGTCGGCCAGCCGAAGAAATCGACAAAATGTTATGACCTTTTTCGAGTTAATTAGATTGCACCGTAAGTGTATCTTATTTAGTTCAGTGTCACGTTCAACGCCAACATCGAGCTTTTCCTCTAAATAATCGGAAAAGCGATAAGTGTGATGTGAGTAGATACTTCAAACAACAAAACGTTAAACGAATACGATATACGTACGTTTAACATCGACATTAATTTCAAACAAATGCTCGTCCGTTTTCCCATCTATGCCTGCTATCACTTTCCACACACCGTTGGCATCAAGTTCTTTATCAATTTCGGGTATCAAACATTCATTATGTTGAGGAAATTCGGCTCTTTCCTCATCTGGCCGTAAAACGTAACAGTATCTCGTTCCCTCCGGCGAAATGTCCTCTGACGTTGAATAGATTTGACCCGGTGAATTAGTTAAATGATTTTCTGAAATTCCATGAATCAAGTGACCAGTTGACCGACGACATATAAGTTTGGTTTCATTTACCAATCACATCAACTAAAGTAATACCACGAGCCCGTGAATTTGAATGTGATGATGTTAAACGCCAGTGTCCAGCGTCTGTTAACGACACATTCGTTACTCGAATGCCACAGGTTTCGGTTGTCCACTTTTTTATTCTAACATTTTTTGGTTATAAATATTAAAAAATTAACGATTCGAGGGACAAGCACAATCATTTTCTAACTTATTCGATGTTATGTTTTCCACGTCCACATCATCATTGCCGGGAGAACGAAAGTTACAATTTGTTTGACCGGTTACAGGTTTGGATATTTTAATGAATAAATCTTCTCCCTCCAGCAATTGAACTTCATAGGGAAGTGACAATCCGTCTGCCACATCTGTACGCGTAAAATAATTCTGACAACGAACTGATGCTGACCAGTATCCAATGACCGACAAAAATATAATTTTTTTGATCGAATCCATTTTTTATTTCTTTTCAAATTTACAGTTCCATTGACGTTCTCGATTTGTTGCATTCAACCGTATCGTTTCATTTGAGCTTGAATTTGTACTTATTCATTGATTTCGATTAAATACTTGCAAATTATGTGATAATGGACACAATGTTGCTATCGGACAAGCTTAATTTTTATATAGCAGTTAGTGTGTATGTTTAATCGTGATCGCAGTCCAACACAATTTTGAAGATAATTCACTTACCTCGTGAAATGATAGAAAATTTTCTTAACTGAATTATCATTCCGTCCGGTGATTGTATTGTATAGTCCATCACAGACGTGAATTCCACGTTGTGATATCAAATGCATCCAATCTTAAATTGGGATTACTATTCAGTACTGTTTGATTTACTGGTAAAGCTTATCTCGACGTCCCTACAGTTCATTCCAAGGTCATCGGTGATCACTTTATGGGGATTTTTAAGCTTCAGAAATTAGTCCAGGTGCTAATGTGACGACAAGCATCTCCACGGAATTTAAATTTACTTCAACTTGTGGTGGACGTCAAGCAACACACCCAGATGAAGTTCAACGTGTTTTTTACGTCTACAAAAATTGGTGATAGAGTATGAAAAAAATGTGCAGCTAAATTTTTTGCCCGGCTAAGGTAAACCGGTAGTTCCGGTAATTTTTCCGCTTTGTTGTTTGATAGGCACACTCTAGTGTGTGTGTGATAGCTTCGTGTACAGACAGTAAAAAGGGACTCTTAATGTCAAAAGTAAAGGGACTCATAATGTCAAAATAAAGCAAAGTTGACGTTTTCGTGTTAGTGGTGTGTGTGATATCATTTTTCAATGAATTTTGGGTCATAATTCCTCTACGTAGTCTACCTCTATGGGCACACTCAATACCGAGTAGTGTCACTATCATAGTGGTCAAAATGCCTCAGCACAAAATATTTTCGTCGATATTTTCGGTTCAGTATAAGACAAATGGCTAAATGAAAATGCCAAACTATAAACAATTGCATTGTCAATATTATTATGTAAGCACACCACTTCGACCTAGGTCATTAGATCGTCAATCCAACACATGTCTAGCTAATCAAATAAAAAAACAACAACAAATTATTGTGTAAAAAATAAACAACTTTTAAAACCAGGAGAAACTTAGTCAGAGGAGTATTTCCGTAAAACGGTCACCTATCCAATTGAATTAGTTTTTCACAAAAAACATTATCTGAAATATACGCATTGGGTGTGAAAAACGGTAAATTACCGGAACTACCGGTTTACCGAAGCCGGAAAAAAATTGAGTCATGCTCTGTAACCTGTTCATACTCTATCACCTATAGGTGATATAGGTGAAAATGTTTCCTGAATATTCAGAACTGCTCGAAAAACCCAACATTAGTCGTAGCAGGTAATCATTGAGAGCGGCTGCTATAGGTAATTTCTTAAAAAATTACCGTCATTGAGTAACTTTTTCCAAAATTACTCACCACAGGTAATACGTTACTTTCTATGGGTAATTTTTCCAAACATTACCAATTACAGCTGATCTATTACCTACTGCAGCTGTAGTTTTCAAATCTTTTTCCTCAGTGTAGGACAGAAAATTAAATTAAGATCTTGAATCCGACTAGATGGCGTAAATGTTCTCATCGCGCCGGAAAGTATGCTGAGTACCGGATGTGTGTTCCGCCAAGGTATTCGGAGTATTAATGTTAGATGCAAGGACTAATTTAGAAAAAAAAAATGTTTTTCTAATTTTTCCCTAATATTCCCAATGGGACATTGAACTTTTGACATTTTTTGTATTTTGATTAAGAATGTTATTGTAAACAAAAAATTGTTCTACACTATTACAGAATTTTCAAGTTTTGTACTTTTAATTCATATTTGAATTACGGCTACGACCCAAATTCAACCTAAAAGCAAACCTTTTTCGTGAGAGAATTAAGAAAAAATGACATGAGAAGAAAAGAGAGGCATATAGAGACGTATAGTCTTTTTTATGTTTGACTGATCCTTGAAAATCAGAAAACAATTAATTAAAAATATAAATGTTTATAATTTTGCGATAGTTTAGAATAATTTGTTGCTTAGAATAATGTTGTCTATCGAAATTATTGAAACTTCAGTCCCCCATTGAAAAAATTTCAGAGTTTTTTTTTACTAAAAATAGTGTCTGGGTGGACATCAATTTTGTTTTGTATGCAAATTTATAGGTCGGCCCGAATACTTACTGACTGAATTTATTTTATTTTCAATTTTCTCATTACAATTCTCTGTATAACATTATTTATAATTCCAATATCTATATAACAGGTAATTATACTTCTCTTCTCTTAAACATTACAATAATTTTAATTTTATCAAATTTATTTATTAAAACGGATGGAGGAGAAACGCTATTGACTTTGAGACAGAGAGAAATATTGATTAAAAACCAGTCGGAACCTGTATGATTGTTTTTATAGTAATATCTCGGTTCACCGTATCTTGAAAACATACGGACAAACTTTATCACACCAGTTAGTGTTTGTATGAATTACTGAAATGGAATTGTATGCACCGAGCTGCAAATAATAATGCAAAGCGGTAACGAAACTCCTATATATTAAATGGTAAAATGTTTGTTTTCCGCTAATATTATCCGATCATTATGTTGCTATAAGTAGGAGATACTTGAGTTAATAGATGAAAAGTTCAGTCCACTTTATGATTTTACAATGCACTTCCATAATCATAAAATGGATTGAACACAACTGAAAAACGCTAGGGTATGATGGTTAAACAAAGACATTGGCATTATAGCAGCGGGTATTTATGTATGGCCGATTGAATCAAAAGGGTGATTTTACAGAAACTTTGCAAAAGTACAATAAGATTCAACATTAGGATGACACTTTTTCGTTTTGGCTGACCGTTTCCTCTGTTTTCACACATCAGTGTATAATAGGAGCGTCTTCTCAAAAAATCTTACGTGTTAAGAGAGAGAGAGAGAGAGAGAAAGAGAGAGCAAGATGTGAAATAGTGATTTATGCAACAAAATGCGAAATGGTGTTGGTCGTATGAGACGGAATTTCGTAATTTTGTCGGGGGAAAATGGATTTTTTCAATGGAAATCATATCTCTACCGAATAGTGACATAGAATGTTGGTTGTGGAGTCTACCTCCAACATTCAATTTTACAATTTGCGGTAAAACCATAGATTTAAAAACTGGTGTCGATAAGTACTCCATTCTTAAGCATCATGAATTCAATAGTATTTGTGTCTACTGCTTGGAAACGTTTCGAAATTGTTCCGCAGATCAACATTGTTTCTCCGAATGAATAAGATTGTCTTTCAATAGGAAATTAGATTAATATCAAATTGTACAAAGATTTAGAAAGATATTTTGTTTTTATTACGTTATTACTAAAGTAAACGTATATGTTGAGTGAGTTGCGGGAAATGCGACATTCGAATACGGACAACATTGTCTGGAAGGGCCTATTTTCGGGAAATTTATTTTTGAAATTAAGGTTAAATCCTCAAAAATAGGTCCTACTATTAGGTCAATGTTTGTTCATCAATTGCAAACACTAAGCCATTGTTGATTCTTCTTTTTCTTCTTTGAAATTTACATGAGTTACAGCAGATATTAATCCGTGCCCACATACCGAGAAGTTTTATATTTTGGAGTTCATTTGTGTACATTATGAGTGAGTTGTTCAGCAAATTCCAAATCTGCATCTATCCTCACATTCAGCAAATTATTGTGAAAACAGTAAGTTGACCTCCGGCAGTAGTTGCTGTGACGCTAGGTCAGTGCAAAAAACACAGCAGAAAGTCAACAAAGGTCTTTTGTTTGTAATTTACTTGACTTGGTTTTCTATGTTCGAATGTTCCACATCCCGCCACTCTCACTAAATGTTTTTTGGTAGACGAAAGAGTGTAAACGATGTGGATGTATATTGGAATGTATTGTATAGTGTATATTAGTGTATACTAATGGAAATTAGCTTTATATAAATCCAATGTAAATGTTAAAGTTTTATTGTCTTATAAATGTACTTATATTTTGAAGTTTTTCATTTTTGACTTTACTTCTAGTTTGTTCTTATCAGTTTAATTGTTAACATAATAATGTTTCCAAATAATCTCAGAATTTTATTTAATTCTTTAAAACCATTCACATCAATGGATTGGTTCTTTTTCATTGGTCGTAAGTTTTAGTTTAGTATGACAGATAGTAGATTGTAGTGAATATTTCGGGAACACGTCTTTTTATTTTTGTATAACATTTTAAAGCTAAGACTCACTAGTACTACATAAAATCCTGTCACAAGTGCGGTCGAAATTCAAAAACTTTGTCACGCAAGTCTTTCTAACGCAGCGTCATTTTCATACAATAAAGCGTTGAAATGTACTTTTCAGTTCACTTTTTCATCGAATTCAAATTCAAATTTTAAGCACACTTACGGCGCGGCGTGATTATTTTTTCTGTGAATCCAATAATGTGAATACAAAGGCTCAGGATGTCAGGGTTAATTTTGGGAAATTAATTTTCTAAATTTTTGGAAGTTTAGAGAAATTTTAGCAAATTTAAAAATTATTTTCCCAAAAATAGGCAAAAAGAGATTAAATATCTGACGAAATAAATAAATCACTTGGTAAAAGAATTGAATAAAGACCCATAGTGACACATTCCGTCGAAAGTAGTGCTTAAAGCATGAAACGTACGGTTTTTGAAAAATGTTTTAAAAAATGTCGCGGCCAAACATGTGTCACTAAAAGTTCTATGGAATAGAGAACAATTATATCATTTGTTTGTTCTGAGGATTGCTGAGGTCAGATTTATCACTGAACATAATACTGGAGAAAAGTCAATTTAGTTATCTTAAAGGGACCGGCGACACACTAAGTAAATTTTGTTGCAAGAGCAAAGAGCGAAATTTTGCCGCTGCGATTGAATGTTCGGTCACAATACAAACGAATTCACACTGACACAATAGTATATTACGCTCTTTCTTCTAAGTTTCTCGTTTTGACAAATGTGGGTTTTGTGGAACGAGCCGAAGGCGTGAGACATTTTACGTGTTACGGCAATGTGAATGGCGCTTTTCTCATGAAATATGTATTTTCATTGCCTAATCACGTAAAGTACAACACGTACGTGAGTCCAAATTTTTATTCCCACCCAACGTCCCAACTCCTCAAAATATAAATTTAGACCTACGTTTACAATGTACTATTACATGCTCGTGAACGGTAAGTGAATTTTTAGTGTCACAAATAGTGACGTAGAGTGCACTTTATCGTGCATACGCAAAGCAAGTATGTAAACCAATATAAACTCTGTTACGATAATTATAATGAAATGCTTGTTATATCATCACAACCGCCACCCCGAAATATGTAATTTTTTTTGCTTAACCTGCAATGACAACAGTAGAATCGAGAAAAAAAATCACATATGGCCTGAAAAATAAAATTATAATTTTCCCAACACATAAAAGCATTACGCCGGGATTATCCCTTTCACTTCAACAGGATATGTCCCATAGAATTCTTATACATAGAACGGAGCCAATTATGTTTTGAACGCTTAAAGGGTTATATTCACGTACATATATATCCATCATACACATTCGGCTTAATCCCGGATAGCTGAAAAATGTTCATCGAGGGCACCACGTCCCAAATATAAACCATTTTACAATTTTCAAGTTTTCCTTTTCATTGATTGCCGCAGAGCATGCCACATAGCCACTGGTTTTCGTAATGATGTTAACATTTGATTCCAATGCCTCAGTCCCTTTCCACTGGCATTGCCGCCAACAATGACATGACCTATAGGAATGATTTTGATTTTGTTATTATCGCCGTTAATTTCAGCACCATTGACCACGGTCAGACGAACTTGAATGGAATTTAACATATACGGTGGTACACTGAACGTCATCGATTCGTTGAATATGGGACTGCGTTCGGTACGTTTAATAGACGTCTTCTTTTTGAACACTTTCCGATCGCTTTTGAGTAGATAAACCTTTTTTGTTGTTGGGGGAGTGGAAGGAAATGGAACATAGAGGAAAAGTTAATCATTTGAGATCGTTCATTCAAATGTGAAAATTGATTACTTTTACAAAGACATTGTTCAGTGTATTGTGCTGTTCATCGTCATGTAATTTCAGATTTCGTGCTTTTACCACAACCACGGTAAGTCTCTCGGCTGTTGGAAGATAACTTATGGAAAACATTAATTCACCCCACACGCTATTGTTGTGGCGAGAGTCTGACAACGATAGCCATGTCGTTATTGGTTTGGTGACGTCGCTAATTTTCAATTCGGCTTCGCCTGTAGATATGAAAAAAAAAATGGGAAAAATCTAGAAATTTGCTACTTTACTGTTGGCTGCATCGAATTCATACCTAAAAGCGTATGTACACTCCCGCTATGATATAAATGAAACCACAGTGAACGACGTGCTCGTTTGTTTGTATTTTTGAGCCAAAAACAAAAAGTTTCATTGTAACTAGGACACATCGAGTTTTTAAATAACTAAAATCGATTGAAAATTAACCATTAATTCTTTTTTTGGTCATACAGTTTGCAAAGTTTTCCCACCACCCGGTTATCCGAAAAACAGGAATTTTCGGTTCGGTTTGAAAATTCCGGTTTTCCCGTAAAACAATATGAATAAAGCCAGACTCGTCTAAATTGATTGATTTGATTATAAGCTCACCAAAAATAAGTAAACGGAGCAATAATATACAATTTGTGTGAGAAATGATGTTCGAGAGATTTTCTGATTTCAGTGCAATTCGTATACAATTGCCTCGTTTACATATTTTCGGTGAGATTATAATCAAATCGATCAATTTTGACGAGTCTGGCTGCATTTCATATTGTTTTTCCGGGAAAACCGGATTTTTCGGTTCATGGTTCGGTTCAAACCGCACCGAAAATTCCGGTTTTTCGGGAAACCGGCTCACGTCAGACCACCTACATTACCTTAGTTTGTAAAGCTCCCGTTTCATCAGGTACCAAATATATTCTAACAAAAGTATCTACATTTTCCGAATTAGGAGGTCGAATGAGTTCTTTGGCTTCCATGACAGTGACTACTAATTCCACTCCTTCATCAGTTAACGTATTCCTGGAATTATGACAAAAATCAGATTTTAACCTTAAAACTCGAAACAGATGAGACTTTGTTATACTACAAAAACGCCCGATTACATTGTGTCTCTCGTGTAAACAACAGACATTAATTCCGTATTTTACTTTACCGAAATCCATATTTAATTTTCTTGTACGTTAAGCCGTAATTCTAAACATTTTCCACTTTTTTTTTCTTCGTCTTCTTCTTCTTTTGTTCCATTAACCTGTTACAGACGGCAAGCGACCATTTTCGGGTCTATTACTTTCATCGATCAAAGTATTTGCAATATGTTGATTTAAAATCTTGTGCTTCAATTTTTAAATTTTTACAATATAAAGAACCATATCACACAGAGCTTGTTATCATTATTGTCGTCGTTATCGATAACAGATGAATAGCCGTCTGTGACAGGTTAACAAATTCTTCTTTTGAATGAAATAGAAATCCACAAATCCGTTCTACTTCTTACAAATATAGACGCCTAAGGGGCTTATCATATACGTGTATAGACGAATCCAGCTTATTTTATTACTTTCCATTGTCGCACATTACAAATGAAAATCCTCCGCACCAATTTTCCTTTAACTTTGACATTGTCGATGCAAGAGAATTTCTTTCTTTGATGCTTCTTCTTCTCCTTTTCGTCGTATATATCGTCTCACTGTTTATTTGTGTAAGTAAACACTACATTTAGTTCGATAAAATTGGGCATGGGATCGTTAAAAATTTTGCAAATATTTTGACATTGACCTAGACCGACTTTTCACGTAGGATGACGGTACCAGTCTCCGGATATGTAGTCGGACACCAATTGTTCTTTGATTAAAAAGTAAATCGATGAAAGAACAATTGGTGTCCGACTACCGTAATCATTTCTTTGTGACAGAAATTGTGATGCTGGTAGCAATCTAGTCCTAAGGTAACACCAATGATTTGTCATACTTTACCGCACTTGTTTCGAAATGAATGACATAAATTTGCATTAGTCTATTGTAGTGGAAAATCGCGAAAATCATATTGTGCGAAAAGCATATTGTACACCTCGTTGCACAGGTCGATTTTTGTAGCACGTGTCCTAATTTTGTCCTAGTGTTACAAAAAACCAACGACTTTGTGCAACTCGATGCACAATATACTAATAATACGTTTTGTAAGGAAGTAAACTCACTTGTCATATTGCAAGCCAATGCACAGCATACCAGTCACGGCTGGCGTTTCCAGGTCGTCTAAATTGGTGCAAAATTACAACAACAAGAAAAATGAATTAAGCAAAATACGAAACTCCTCAAGACTCTTGAGTCAAGAGCTTTAAATTAAAATTTACCTAAAATGACCGACGACTCGGAATTGACGGACTCACAGGACATTGCCCGGATCAAATTGGCATCACTATTTTCCTTTCCAATTGCGAATTGAGATCGAGTTAAACTCGAATTTGATCCTTGTCGTGATAGTGACCTACCGAATGTCCACGTTTGTGACGCACTGCGATTCCGTTGATTCATCAGATACTGTTCCAGATACGTTTCGGAGAGAGTCTTGTGCAAGTTGTTGCGGAACGGATTTGTTGAATCATTGCTGGTCGGTAAAATGATTTCCGATTTTGTATTGTCCAATGGCTCCAGCATTTCCGTTTCGGATAGTGACCGATTGCGAAAGTTTGTCGGTCCACATGTGACGAAATTGTTTTCGAATGCATTTGAGAGAGACGAGTCCGAACATTTTCTGGCGAAATCGAAAGCGGTAAGTGGTAGCTCGTTTCCATTCGGCTTCGTTTTTTCGTCACTTTTCGCTTGAAAAGCGTTCGCCACATCGGCATTGCATTCGTATAAAGCTTTTTCTTTTTCTACCGTGAATATCGTTTCGCTCCAAAATGAAACCGGTTTATCGACTTGGTCAGAAGAGATTGTCTCGCCAGCATCATCGTGTTCGGTAATTGACGCGGTACCATTCAAAAATGGATTCGTACATGAGCGAGGTCCATTCGTAATTTTTGCAACCGCATCCGACAAATTAATGGGCGTTATGGTTCCAGCTGGACTCGACATTTGTCTTTTAGTGACCGGACGTGGAATTATCGTATTTAACGGCACGAATGCATCACAACTGAAGTAAATTTTTGTTGGCAGGATAGAAATTCACTCAAAGGAAAGAATCATGGACACATACCTCTGCTGCTTGACTGGTCGATCGATCGACGATTTTCTTCGATTTGTACTAGGCGCAGGTGCTGGTCTCAACGGCTGTGGCGGAATATCTACTTCGGGTATTGGTATATTCCACGTCGGCGTAGTGACCGAAGTTTGACCAATTTCTTTGTAATCCCGATCAATTGAATCGAATCTTCGAAAACTGCCAGTCGAACTGAGCAATATATCGGAACCAGAATTGATCTGCGAACACACAGAATTGACGCTTATGATTGATGCGATCCAATAATTTCGCAAATGAAACTACCAGATAGCCGTTGGCATTGAAGATTTTATTTTGTGACAGGCCAATTTTCTCCTCCTGATTCGAGCATACCCAAGATGTGGCCTTAGGACCAAATAAATGGCACACAAACATGATCATTAATAGAACTACTACAATAATAGCCGCACTAGCTCCTACCGCTTGAATGCTGTCCATTTGGAAAATATTTACCTCAAATACCAAACTAATCCTACAAATAAACAAAAAAAAAATGATGTCATAGGTCAAGCAGGGAAGCACTTAATAAGAGACTTCATATACACACACTGTAAACATCCACTCTCCCACCAGCAAAACCCCTGAACAATATAAACCAATTATCGATCGAAAACCGTACAGTTGATGAGTTTTATTTAATTAATTTCCGGAAGACCTTGCTCCCCTCATCATTGAGTCAACGAGAATGCCACCTGTGAACTAACAAGCAGACATCTCGGGCAAAGAAAACAAAATTCGAAAATAACAGTGTTTCTATTGCGTTAGACAAGTACATCTTCACACTAATTGAACAAATATGCCAGCCTTATAGTGCCTATATAGAGATTCCCATCAAGGAAATTTTTTGTTTACATTCATCGTACGGTTACATTTATAGCCTACGATGTATAAATATATTGTGCACCGTACGATGGCAATAAATTGTAAAGTTTGATATTAGAAAGCTACTTTATTTTATATAAGACTCTGAGTTGTATACCATTTGTGTACTATATGCCTGAAGTATGAACGTTGAAGTGTGTGCTTTTCAGTCTTTTTTTTCAAGAGCATCTCTTAATTTTATTGTCATCGTTTCAAAAGAACAAATCTCAGACTGCTAGTGGAAGTTTGTTTTCAATTGGTTCGGTTAATTCAATTCGTATTGTTTCGCAGATGTAAGAGCCCCGTTTTTGAAACGGTTGCGCTATATGCGCAAAAATGCTGCTCTAATTAAATACGTTTCTCCCATTCATTGTTCTTAAGTTACGAACACAAAAGTCTTTAAATCTTCAAAAGGTCTTTAAAAACATTTTTTCAAAGTTCTTCAACGTTTTCAAAATCTTGGATGTTTGGCAGTAAAAACCTTTATTTGCGCAATTCAAATTGTACGACTTTAGCAGTTGAAATGTAGAAACCTTCGCTGAATTTGTAGCCTACATTTGTGCGTTTTCATTGTGTTTTCGATGTTATCTTGACAGGGAGAGAAAATTGAAACTCAACATGTTTTATGTTCTGTGAAGTTGTTGTGGTTTGTAAAGGCCAACACACACTAGCATCTAGTGTCAGTTGGGAATATGATATTTCTATTGTTAAAACCGGTTTTAACCGATTTTAGCTGATTTAAACAATAGAAATAACACTAGATGCTAATGTGTGTTGGCTTTAAGCGATTCCACACAAATGTTTAAGACAAATCGACTCATAACGCTTTTGTCCGAAAAAATAATATGTTTTCTATCCGCTTCCTTTCTGGAAAAAGCAGGACCATTGTTCTGCGTTAAAATGTGTTGGCTTTTAGTAAAAATAATAAATGTTTGTGGTAGTGTAACCTCAACTACGAGAAAACGAAATAGTTCACTAAATTTGGCACAAATTCTGAGTTTTCTCATAGGAGACAACATCATCACAAACAATTATAACCAATTCTGAAAGCCACCAATTCTTGACTCAAAGCGATGTACCCACTTTTTCCAAAAAGGAAGCGGATATGAACTTATCATCGAAAATATATTATTTTTATTCACAAATTTAGGTTACAATTTAGCGTTGTGTCGATTCGTCTAAATAAATGAAAATCTAGATTTTAGCATTTCATTCTTGTTGCAAGCGCGTGTCTAACCAAAATTCAGATAAGAAATTTTTTTATTCTTATTTCATCAACGAAATTCTTGTGGAGTCTTTTGAAAACTGTAAAATTCCGCAATGACCTTAGTGGTAGCTTTCAGTATGGCTAGCTTCGAGAAACATTATTAGTTTCGCAGGACCCATTTCAGGGAATATTAGTTACTCAAAGTTACCCAAGATTATCACTTTCAGTAATTTTAAATATTTTTAACAACGTAAAGTGCGATGGTGGTGATTATAACTGCTTTACATTTTTTAAAAAGATTTTTCTAAAAATGCATAATCAAAACGACAATCAGTAAATAAATTTCTTGTGAAGAATTGAAAACAGCTGGTTTATACACTAGCTTACTTGTACACCATCACATGAGTACTTTGTTTACACAAAGGCGTTATCAACCACTTGAAGTCAATGTTTTTACATTTTAATTTTAGCCAAAAAATCTCTAACAACAAATAAAAAGTCTTCATAACCATACAAGAAAAATACGTTTTGCGAAGAAATTTCATTTCACGGACGACTTTGACTTCAACTTACTTGTTTGCGAAAAATTCAAATGTAAAAATATTGTAGAAATTGTGTACAGGTGGCGCTGTCTCAATTTTCATGATTAATGCTTATGCATAAACAAAGTATGCACTCATGTGGTGGACAACCAGCTGTTGCTAATTCTGTACAAGAAATTCATTTAATGATTGTACAACTAAAAACGCACAAATATAGGCTACAATTTCAGCAAAGCATTCACTTCTCTTTAGCAACTTTGGAAGTTGGAAAAACTTTTAAGAATTGTAAGTTACTGGAGAATTGCAATAACTCATTTTGAAAAATGTAATAGAAAAACGTCCATCAAACGTCTGCTCCTTCTCAGAACCCGTTAGCTGAAAAACACAGTCATGACATGAACTGGTACGTTTTGACTAAATATATTCAGAGCAACGTCGAAAAACTGCATAAAAGTGCTTAATGCGTTACCCGAATCGCATTCAGTGTTTTCAAATTTTCTTTCAGATAGATTCACAAGAGGTATAATTAAACAGCGTATACGTGACCGAATGTCTTATTCTGCAATATCACAACTAACTGGGACTCTGGGCCGCACTGGCTGTCAAAGGGCACACCTAGTGTTGAATGTAAAGAAAAATACAAAATGTTCCGTTAAACTAACTATTAATAAAAAAAACATTTAAAAGCTTAAAGTCAAAGGTGCGGCAGCCCAGTATGACCAGTTCGGACCTGTAAAGGACTGCAGTGTGTAATATCACTGTCCTAAATTTATATTTTCAATTTATCAGAGAAACATGCTGCCGCATTTCTTTGAAAAATTAAATCAGCGAGGAAAAATGGTATCTACAGCATAGACGTTATACGTAGATCAGCGTTATACCACAACAAAAAAATTTACCTTTTTTCCTATCTAACAAAAAATCCTGTTTCGCTAACGCGAAGAAATGTGTGCTGTTATACGGTTGAAAGGCTCAATTCTTAATACATGGTTTTGTTGTTGCTTTCTTCAGAACACTTTTCTGCTCACTACATTTACTTTGTATCCACATCTCGTATCCACAATACATTTTAATCAAAGGCTTTTTTATGTTCCATTTTTCACAGTTTTTCGTTTTGTTTTTATATTCAAAGATGTTTTGTTTGTGCCACTTGAATTCATTGTCACTACATTTTCGGCATATTTATTTCATTTGGATTGTAAAATATATCCCTGCTGTGGAATAACTGCAGAATAACCGATAAACACAAATGGAATATGAACGTAGCCCGCACTTGTTTCGTTGCAAAAATAGAAAGTGTTTGTTTACACGCTGGGAGTCATTAGTTTAGCTTATATATATGTACAACATAGGGCAGTTCAGATGAACCGTTAATTAAGAATCCATTTCGTTTCGGTATTCCTAAAACCTGCCTACCCCAACTAACTAACGATCCGACAACGGAAAGCGGATGGTAAAAAAAAATTCAATAAAAGTTTTCTCTTTCTGTAAGCGGAAATTAAATTGGAAACTTTTATATGTCCCTTTGACCACGGTAACAGAGTAATAACAAGCAATGAGGGAGATGAACCATATTACACTTTGCGGTGTTTTAGGTAATAGTCACTGCGTCAGGAATACATTAATACGCAAGCTATTGTTCAGGTTAATAGCAGTAGTATTCAGTAGACACTCATTTCGTTGCCAAAATCTAAACATTCCATTTAAAAATGAGATGCGAGAGTGCTGAATTATGCTTCGATGGAAGGAAATTCTGTGTTAGAAATTTAAATATTGAATTTGTCGCTTCAAAAATCACTGAACTTCATAAACACCACTAATAGCACTGTAGCGAACTACATTCGATTATTCAAATGTGCAGCAATGTGGTGCAGAAGGTAAAATAGTATATTACTATACAAGGGAAGGAATTTGATATTTCGTATCCAGATGAGTAAAAGTGTTCGAAGGCTTTAGCCCGAGTGCAGTATGACGGTTTCCTTTACGAAGGAGGGAAAGACTTTTCCCTAGGTACGGAAAATCCATTTTCCCTCCTTAGTAAAGGAAAAAATATTTATCTCCTAAACACCTCCAACACCTCCAGCAGTCACGTTTCATTTAATGTGTTTGATACTGAACCCTTTTTTCCCCGGTAAAATACACTCTCCATTTCCTCAGTTCGGAGCAAAAGCAAAAAAATGAGTTGCAGAAGGATTTTAATTTTGTTCGTCGACCTTTTCCATTTATTTATTGTTTTGTTTGTTTATGTTCGTTCGGTGGGTATACCAAACCGATGATATACCAAACACATCACCGATTCGTCGACAGTCTCGCAGTGAAGCATTAAAATGCAGCGAAATGTTTATATGAAACAGGATTTTGCATTTTCGGCAGTTCGTGTACGTTAAAAATTAGGTCAAACACAGACATTGAACGCCATATGTATCGTATTATGGAAAGTTAATTAAACCGATGATGTTTTATGCAAAAAATATAAACAATTTCAGAACGCTCAGAATCAATGGTCCCACTAGGGGTTTTTCTAGACATATTATTCTTATACCATTACCGTTTCCTTGGGACGTGTATGCATTAAAATTTGCTACTAACACTTTCTATCACATTATATTTGCACGGGGTGTATTTATTATTTCGCTGTTGGCTGTGCAGTTGATAAGAATACCAACCAGTACAATTCTTTTTGCATTCAATCTGAATTTTTGATTTATCAATGACACAATGAGCCAATGTTTGATTTAAAATAGACAAAACTTGCCGTCTTGCCACTTAAAATTAGATTTTCAAATTTACTAAAATACAATTTCTGGTTTAATGCAATGAAAAGAAAAGAAAAAACAATAATCACAACTAAGACATGTAAGCTCCGTGCACTTTTCACGCCCTTAGCCGTACAACTAGGGGAATGCTTTATTTTGCTATAGTACCACAGTTCAACAGATCAAGATTGTTTTTTGCGCGCATGTCCGTTAATGGAATAATTTTCAAACAATGTTACGGCTGCTTCACATCTTTTGAAATACATGCAATTTGTGAATGTACTGGACATTAAATTATTTTTTAATTTGTTCATTTGCAAATAAAAAACGTTGCATCGTACACACAAAGGAAATCAGTCGAAAATTGATATTTTTCAACGACGGAAATTGCGTTTTTTAGTGTTGCAAACTTATTGATTGCAATTCTAAAAACGCTGCCCCACTGATGATGTAAAGCATCCTTAAACGTATTTTTACAGGATGTTTCTAATATGTTTCTAAATTGTAGGTTTTTAAAAGCCCAATTTGGAACCGTAATATTTCGATTTTCTTTCGATTTTAAAGCTTTAAACATTTGGTGACGCTTCAATAAAAATGTTAATGAAATAGTCACTCTCGAGGTCACCCTGTATCCATATACTACACTATCGGCATCTTGACATTTTCAACAGATGTTATGATAAAAAAGCTTTTACAAACAAAAATATTCAATTCGAAAGCTCTACTGGAAATCACAGAAAAGTTCGGTTTGCCGGAAGTGATGGCGTTGCTTTACTACGAATGGTTATGCACACCATAGTATAAATTTTTACAGAGACAATTTTGAAATGTTTTGACGAAAATTTTCGTCATTTTGATGATATAACCCTTTATAAGGCAACGGAAGATTACTTCGACAATTTTCCTGACTGCTCCGAGGATGACTATGAAGATGAAATCGATCCTCTTCTTTCTGTACCCAACGATTTTCTTTATGAAGATGAATCTGATTTAGATACCTGGGGGTACGAAGACAACGATTCGGATATGGAAGAGATGGAGTGGAAAAAAAACTAAATTCGATGAAAAACATATATCGGATTCCGATTGTGACGACGTCATGGAATTGATAGTTACGGAGACGAATCGTTACGCTCTTCAGACAAAATCAAAGAACTGGAAACCTGTATGTAAAATGGAAATGTATAGCTTCTTCGGCATGCTCATACTTATGGGTGTTCACCCATTACCTGTTGTCGATTTGTATTGGTCGAGCAATCCTTTATTCTACGTGGAGCCCATTGCAACAAATATGACATCGAAGCGATTCAAATTTTTTTTTGTCAAATCTGCATTTGAATGATAATGAGAGCATGCCTGAGCCAACAGATCCCAATCGTGACAAGTTGTTCAAGATTCGGCCACTTCTGGATAAATTAAATCAATTGTTTGGATCTTCTGCTGTTGGTACGTTATGTCAAAGCATAGACGAAAGTATGATACTGTTCAAAGGTCGTACTTGTACAAGTTTGATGTTTACACTGGAAAATCATCGGCTCTACCTGATGGAGGATTAGCGGCTGCTGTTGTGCTGTCACTGTGCGATGACATCAAAAGTCAATTGATCCACGTAACTTTTGACAACTTCTATACATCGTACCATTTGATGGAAGAACTTTTGTCAGATGGAACTTATTCGACGGGAACTGTTCGTAGCAATCGTAGAGACCTGCCAAAAATAGCGAGAAACAAGAAGAATGATATGAAAAAAGGAGAATTTAAATGACGGGTAAAGAGCAACGTAGTAGGCCAAAGTGACACTGATCAACTCACTGCTCCTAGCATGAACATAAGAAATATTTGGATGCTGATGAAGTCACAGTAGGCACTGCGTTTCTTTCTTGTGAACGAATACGATAGAAGCAACTGAAGATGGGCAGTTCTGTACTGTCCTGTGACCGCCATCGTATTCGAAGGTCGAAACATCTCTCTCTCCTTTAAATCATTCACTTAACGTGAACCGTGGGTAAGGGAATAGCGCTAAAGCTCTGTTTGTTCTCCTTTTATCCGTTTTGTTTTCTTTTTCTTTTTAGACAGGAAAATTCGACAAGAATTGCATTAATCCTTTGGAATTAGGAGTTTAAGGTTTGAGGAATTCCAGCTTTGTAGTTAAAATGGTTAAGCTTACGGTTTTGACAAATGAAAGATTAATGAAAGCGCTCTTTAAGAATCAATTTTTTTTTTTATAGTCAAAGTAGTTTAGCTTCTCGTTTTAGTTGGTCTACATTGTTGTCTGTATAGTTCGTTGCCAAATCGCAACGTTAAAAAGACCTGAAAGATGCTTTGTAGCAATCTATTGTTATTAGATGACTTGTTTTCGTTGTATGAGTTAAAACAGACAATACAATCAATCTTAGGCGGTAGCTCTCATCACAAAAGCCTCCAAATTGGACATATGTCAAATGAGTGTTCATGCTAGGAGCAGTGCGTTGTTGTTGCTGAAACATTTCGCAACACTCAAATTTAATCGATCTACAGAAAGTTGTTTCTTCCACTGCAGTCATTCGACAGACTACTTTTAATTTTGCAAAAAGCGAAGTTGCTGTAAAGACAATAATTGACCTGGTGGAAAGATGAAGAGGAAATCATTTCTCATTTTCATAGATAACTTTCAGGTCACGATAGTGAGTCAATAAGGGAGGTACCGCATATACTTTTTAGTTGATTTTCTTGAAGAACTCGGAAAATAAAGAGACCCGTGTTTTTTCTTTTCTCGAAAAAATCAAAATTCGAAAAATTATCACTGGTTGAAGTTGAAAAAATTTTCACACCCGATCACACCCGCCATACAAATTGTTGTTGTAATCGTCATTTACATGGGAAGTATAAAGTGCCCTATAGAGGGTACTATTGCTCGAATCAAGAAAGACAAAAACACGGGTCCTTTTATTTTCCGAATTCTTCAAGAAAATGTAAAAAAAATGGAAAAAAAATCTTTTTGTACCTCCCTTATTCGGAAATACTATCGGCTCACTAGTTTTTCATTCATATGACTTTCATTCTCTGACTCTAAGTGAATCTTTGTTTTTACCGAATAAATTCAAAATTTAACGGATGTTGTCGAGACAATGGAGCAATTTTATTTGGCTTGGCCTAAATTTAAGCTGTACCTTTCTTCTGCAGGTCCAAAAACAAGACTAGAAAATTTGGTATCAAAAATCTTGAGCGAAAATACAATCGACCCTCCAGAAAATGTGTTCGCGGTTAATTTCTGGTAAAGAAGGGCAACGCACACCAAGAACAGATTTTATTAACTGTCATTTGGCCTCTTATGTATTTTGTGTGGAACGTCCGTAATGACATTGTATCAACATAAAAAACTGAATTTATATGTAAATTTAGGACTACTGCCAAAGAGTTGAGAGTTGATGACGACAAAATCGCAAATGACTTTTTAAACTATTAGAGTTTTACCTCTTGAGACTTGTATACAATGACAAAGTAGGGATAGACGGGCCCTTCATAGGTGTTTTTGTAAATTAAAGTTACTGTATTTCTAACATCTTTGCTTCATCACTTCATTCTTTGCGCTCTTTTTTCGGGTGAAATAACTTCACTCTGGTGAATCCATGAAATGTCAAATGGCAATTGATTTTTGAGTAATTCTGATTGTTGATACCCTATCTAAGTGATACACTTAGACACAAAATATTTTGAAACCAGTCAGAACCAAGCGGTAGACAAACTGCTCGCACACGAAAAATCAAGTCTGCACTGATTCCCATTTCTTTAACCTACCTTGTCTGGCAAAACCCCTGAGAATTACTCACCTCTATTTTGGTAATTGAGTTGTGACTGCTATGTCGACTTAAATTGCGGTGTATAAATGTTTCATCCTAGTTTTGGCTATAGCAAAAGCACCGCCAATTTTCAATCGTAATTTAGTCAACACCTGATACATTTTGAGTTTTCCGCTCAAACTCTTGTGCTCAACCATGTCACTATGTTAGTATTGGTTAGTATATACGTATGTACACAAATCATCAATGTGAACGCATACCTGTAATTTGTATCTGTCAAATCCGTCAAATAACACCGTGCGCCTGAACAAAAACAAAAACAAGAAAAACACGCCACAAAAATACAAAATCGAAAAATCAAGTTTAATTTATAAGAAAACGAAGATGCGAACGAAAATTGATGACTGGGAGGGATCTGCATTGGCGAATGCAGCAAAAATATCGCACCTGGTTAACGAAACCACAATCGGTGCGACTGTCCAGTCAAATGTTCCAATTGAGCCAGTATCAAACAATAGCAATGTGCAGCGAGAGCAGTCTAAAGATCAGTGGAAGCGCGATGTTTGGCACACAGTTGATTTGGAAACAGAGCGAAAGCGCAGCCATGGAACCGCATTAAATCTTATAGACTGCCGAGCTATTCAAAATAAACTGGCATTGAGAAATGCTGAAAGAATGCGCCAAAAGCAGATTCGGTTGGAAATGGCTAAGCGTCAGGATAAAATAATTGAGTTGGAGGATATGATGGAAAATATGAGACTCTCGAATCTTGAGAAATCGTCGAAAAAATTGCAGAAAAATTTATTGGAAAAGGAACATCAAATCGTGCAGGTAAGATGAGCAGCCAGTTCTAGTGGCAATCCTTATTTCTTAATGACTTGGTGACAAGTTGACGTAAAGTTCTGTACATGTTACTGCTCTGCAATTGAGAGCTTCTAAGAGAAAACAACAACCCATTTTTTGCTCGTTTCAGCTGGTTGAACAGATGGAAAAAAATGCGCAGCTAGCCGAAGAGCAAGCCAAGCGCGAAATAGAAGACCACAGCAGAAAAACGACAGAGAAGATCAATCGTTTAAAACGGGTTGAGGAAGTCCGCGGTTATTTCCAGTCGATCAAATCGTTAAAGGACCTGTTCATCATAATTTTCGAGAAGTTTGTGAAAACGTGTATTTCGAACCAGCAAAAGCTTCCAAATATCCAGAAATACATTGAGGCTAGGGAACGATATTTGCAGCGCTACGAAAACCTAATAAAATCGGTCAATTCCGGAAACATTACGTCGAGTGAAGTTGATACGTTGGAAGCAATTTGCGATGAAATCAAAGAGATGCAGCGCTCTGTTGACGAGGAGGTACAATCTGCAGAAGAATTGGAACGCACAATTGCCGATCGGAACGAAAAATTGAGACTTGAAGAGGAGAAGCAACAATTGGAGCAGCAGCAGCAACAACAGGGACTACAACAGCAACAACAACGTCAGCAAGAATTACAACAGCAACAAGTTCAGCAACAACAACATCACCAAGTTCAACAACAACAAGTGCAGCAAAGTAGATCTGACGTGGACACAGCCGATGGACCCAGCCAGATAGCTTCGTTGACCGTTTCGCATGGATTTGCTAGCGATGATAGACTTCGTCATTATCAATCAACAATGCAATTCTACGAAAAGTATGCAGAATCCGTAAAACCTCTACAGAATGACGGTCAAATGAAAAAATTCAGATTCGATTTATCGAAATGTGTCAACATCCTGGCAAATTCCATATCGTCTGTAACGCCGCGACATTTACAAGACAAGTACGATCGGTTTGCACTACTTTTATCGGGCAATAGCATTGAAATCGGTGGTACTCGCGTCAATCCTCAGGAGCATCCGCTAGGAATCCGATACGTTAATTTGTTGGTCGCGAAAATGTTCGTGGTAAGTTGAGATAAAGACGTTTACTGTTTCTAGACCCTCTACCGTTAGACTCTCAGAAACAACTAACTAATCATAAATCGACGAAGCTTACAAAAAAAAAACCCATACAAACTTTACAGAAACAGGCAGATTCTTCGTTGGCTCTTCTCAAAGCTAATCCCCATACCATTGCATCTTTGATTTCGGCACTATGGCAGAAGGTAATTTCATCAAGAATATTTGTTGTACCAATTGATTGTAGACGATCTCACTGGTCTCTTTCAACTAGTTTCCAGAATTTGGTACCCTTTTTTTGGCCTATTTATATAAGCATAGCCCGTTGATTGTACCATATCATATACAACGGAGACCGAACCAGTCACATGAAGATTATTTAAAGTAAATGATTTTTCAACTACTTAAGGAACGTTACTTATAATCGAATCTGATTTCCAGATCGCTGGGCTATACGTTCAAGGACAATGAATGCGAAGACAAGGTGAACTTTCTAAAACGTCTCACCGGTTTGGTTCGATTATATGCTTCGGTAATTATTTCCAAAACACGACGGTCTGCCAACAAACCACATCCGCACAGCATCGAATTTGCCTGGATTTGGCTGTCGAACGAGCTCAATTTAGGTATGACACGAATACGAATAAATTCACACGCAGTGTCTGCAAATTTGTTAATTGAATTGTTAACCGACGCAAACTTTTTCATAGATCCGATAAACGACATTAGTGCAACGATGTTGTATGAATTCATTGTCATCACCGGTTCACAGCTGTGGACCACTTATCAACTTCAGTTTGTAAAGCTGATGCAATTAGTTCGAAATGCATACATGCCCAAATTGAACGAGACCGATTCGGGTGGTAAGTAGAAGTAGATTCTAGTGAATTATACTGTGCATTGGATATGAAAGCTAGCGTGTAACTGTTATTAGAGACAAATTAACACTGATAATGGAACACGATAATGAAACAATTGATAGAGATCACTGTCAACATAGGTCATTCGTCAGACTATTTCCCATTTGGAGAAATGCGATTGGTCTGTTGGAAAGATAGAAGGAATTTGGCACTTAGCTGCATTAAATTTTATTGGATAACTAACAGAGGTCATGATAGTAAATAAATTCTCCGAAATACTATCGACTCACAAGCTTTTCGTTTGTGTGAATTTTTGCTCTTCCCTAACAAATTCAAAATTTAAGGGATGGAGTCAATATCAAAAATAGAGACAACCAATGGAGCTATTTTATTCGGCCTAAATTTATTCATCGAAAATTGTAACTTTCTTCCGCAGGTCCGACAACAAGACTAGAAAATTTGGTGACAAAAATCTTGAGCGAAAATAAAATCGATCCACCAGAGGATGTGTTGGCGGACAATTTCTGGTGATGAAACCCAATTCAACTAACTCTTTATTTTGTTATCAGAAGAATGAAAACGCTGGGGAAATAAAATTGTTGACGACAAAATCTCTAGATTGCAAATGACTTTTGTTTAATTTATGACTGGACTCCCGCTGCTTTTAAAACTACTAGAGAGCGTACATCAACCATAACGAAGAAAAGTACACAGATTCTAAGCATATTGGTAGTTACTGAATTTCAGCATTGAATTGTATGCTTTGTTAAATTTGTGTAATCTGACACGAATTCGCCATTTCATGCGAAAAAACGTCCAGCGGAAATGACGTCATTTTTTAAGAAAAAAGCCTATAGACACCAGCCAGACCTTTTCCGGCTTATTTATTCCACTGATTTCTTGATCTGTACGAGAATTCAATTAGCAAAATTTTTTTTTGACTTTGTGCATTTTCATCAAACCAGGTTTGGAGATGTCTGTATTGAAATGTTGGAAGACCGATGGTGAATAGCTAAATGTATCCCCCAAACAAACCCTAAAGGGTGAAAGTGTGACGCAAGTCCATGTTTCTACTTACAAAATAACTGATACCGCTGAGGGTGACGCTTTCTGCGCCTCAACGCAAAACTTTTATCAACAAAAAATTGACCCAAAAAATTTAAGAAAGAAAATTTTAGAAAAAATTGCGTCACATGTGGCAGATGTTGAGGAAACTAATGTTAGGAAAATATGTCCTGATTCTGAACTTACTATTACATAAACTTTATTCAAGCATGCCAGTGTTTTGGTGAATCTCTCAGGAGATCGGATGAAAAACAAAGTGTTGATGGTGAATCTGTCTGGACAGCTAGACATGATCCGATTTTCTTTTAAATGTGTAGTTAGAAACTGAATTCACTCCGTAAGTGCGGTCGAAATTCAAAATGGAAAGTGCGGAGGTCTTTTTAACGTAGCGTCATTTTCATACAGTAAAGCGTTGAAATGTATTTTTTGGTTCACTTTTTCATCAAATCGTTCACTTAAAATTCAAATTCTAGGCACACTTACGGTGTGAATAACCTAGTTAGTCGGACTCTACGCCAATTGAGGGTCAGCTCTTTGTGTGATTGTCCTTTACCACTTACCTGGTTGGCCTAACGTAATCTAGGAGGCATAGCAATTGAAATACATTGCTTGCTAGGTATGGCGAAGTCGGAGTCGGAGTTGGAGTCCGATGAACGAGTTTCTTAGTTCTTTTGTTTCTACTGATATTTGACAAAAAACGAGCCGTCAGAACAGTCGGAGCGTTTGCTGCGACTGAGCCCCGTACAAACCCGTATATCTATTGCGTACGTGACCCTAGTGCGTCTGTCACCCTACTTTGACCGTAAGCCTATTGCGCCGGTTAATGTAGTTTAAGTAAAATTATTATGTAATATGTACATCTTACAAATTGCGCATAGCGCAATTACGAAGCCCCGTACGACGTTCCTTTCAAATGAAACAAAAATTTCAAATCGCCCTAAAATTTTATTTTTTTGAAGGGCCTAGTATCGGCCTCAGTCCGAGGATCCAAATTTAATTTTTTTTTCAACTACATTCTATTCGGCCTTTGATTACCTCCCAAATGAAACAAAAATTACGAAAAACGGATGAAATTTGCTCGAGTTATATGTAAAATACACATAGGGCCCTAGTAGTGGCCTTAGTCCAAGGACCCAAATTTATTTTTTTTTCAACAACATTCTATTCGGCCTTTGATTACCTTCCAAATGAAACAAAAATTACGAAAAACGGATGAAATTTGCTCGAGTTATATGTAAAATACACATAGGGCCCTAGTATCGGCCTCAGTCCGAGGACCCAAATTTAAATTTTTTTTCAACTACATTCTATTCGGCCTTTGATTACCTCCCAAATGAAACAAAAATTACGAAAAACGGATGAAATTTGCTCGAGTTATATGTAAAATACACATAGGGCCCTAGTAGTGGCCTTAGTCCAAGGACCCAAATTTAATTTTTTTTCAACAACATTCTATTCGGCCTTTGATTACCTTCCAAATGAAACAAAAATTACGAAAAACGGATGAAATTTACTCGAGTTATATGTGAAATACACATAGGGCCTTAGTAGCGGCCTTAGGCCAAGAACCCAAATTTAATTTTTTTTTTCAACAACATTCTATTCGGCATTCGATTACCTTCCAAATCAAACAAAAATTACGAAAAACGAATGAAATTTACTCGAGTTCTATGTAAAATACACATAGGGCCCTAGTAGCATTTCACTTCTAAGGCCCTAACTCACGGTCCACTCACCCGATTTTAAAAAACTTTTTTTTCCTGGATTGGTATTGACAATACCTATCATTTGCCGTGTCATTTACATTTCCATCGTTTATTTTGCCATAAATATCACCAAAAGACCTTAAATCACTTAGGTGGCCCTAACTCACGAAGGGCCGACCCGAATATGCCCATCTTCGAACTTAGCCTCACTATTTCGACTATCTAAAAATTTTTGAAATCGGATTTGATTTACTCAAGATATCGACGTGACAGACGGACAGACGGACAGACAAAATTTTTATTGCAGATTCGTCATCTATGAACATAGGCAAACACTTTGCCCTTACCGTCTGCTTCGAATTCCATCAATTACACACGGCATCGTAATCCTATAAGCCCCTTTGTACTTCGTACGGGGCTAAAAATCGATACGTCCCTTCTTCATTCAGTATATGGACGGTTGAGTAAGCCAAAACACATGGAAATGGCAGTATTGAGTATGTGGAGTCCTCAGTTAGTCAAATTATATGGAATTGGCAGAATTGAGTGTATGTGCTCAGTTAGCCGAAATACATATCAATATCAAGTTAACTCCTTCAGCGATGTCCTTCGTTCAGAGCAAGAGACAAACCGTAGTTGATAAAAACACATTTTCTTCATTAATTAATATAAATATAAATTTATTTTAATAACCGAAAAACATGATCTCAGTACAATTGTGACAATTAAATTGAATTTTAGAAAATAAAATCCAAATCAATCAATAAAAATTAATAAAAGGATTTTGCGACAATGGACCTGAATTCTTAAATTATAAATTAAATCAGCAATTAATGATTGGTTACGGTTGATGGTTATTTTTACGCTAGAAGTAGAGAATAGAAGTTCGTATTTCAGTTGAGTTTTTATTTTATTCAATACGATTCTCACCATAGAGCCCTTCATATCCACAACAGCATTCACATTCCTATTCAGTGTTAAAAATTGAATTACTTTTGTGCTTCAAGAATTTTATTTTATTTTCTTTAAAGTAAATAATTGTACTGGGTGTTAGCTAGGTTTGATGGATAGGTCGACTCAATTAAAACAGAAAAAAAAATACCTTTGTTCTTTAATTGCCAAATTACTAATTTAGAAGTGGGTCGAACAACACCAATCGTGCAAAATGGGGTAGACATTTAATCACGTTGTTTTTCTCAACCTCTACGAACCGTAATGTCAACGATTTCCCAAAATAAATTAAATAGCCTTTCCCGATAACTCCGTAATCTCACTTTGGAAAGCACGTTTCTGTCGGCCATTCTTTCTGAGGTAAAACTGGAACTTCTCGGCCTTCATTTCTCTTACAGTTAGAGTCAGTGGTATTTCAGCATGAATTTGACTCAGTTATTTCTCAGGTGATCCATACATACAATCAAAACGGTGACGTATAAATAGTTTTGATTGTATGTGTGGATCAGCTGAAAAACAGCTGAAGCAAATTCATGATGAAATATCACTACCTCTGGCTGTACAAACAAAGAAAATGTGAAATTTATTCCATTTATACTTCATATGTCAACTATTATTCTGCGACATAGAGCAGTCCCATTGTTGCTCACTTAGAGGACTCTGTTACTCTGCTTACAATCTGCTGTACTTACTACCTCTATTCTGCCGTAGAGATGTAAGTGGAATTAGAAGAATAATTGCGGTACATTCGCTACCTCAGTGTACGTTATATAATTAGTAGTGCTCCCTCAAAGATTCGTAACTTCTGCTTAATTAAAGAATAGTGGATTTACATTGAATTTTAGAGAATTCCTTTAATATCAGGAGCCACTGGGGTGGTGAGGACGATTACTGAGACGATTGTCAGATGATTCTTAAACTTTACCAAACACAACGGCTCCAGTTGGACTAAACCTTTTTTTACGCCTCTTAATACCTTTCGAGACTGTGCCACTGACATTAGAAATACATAGATAGTCAGGTCTATGTATGACATGGTCCACATAGTGATATGTTGTTACGTAATTTATGGCACTGTACACCGATGGAAACTTGTTAAATTCGGAAGAAATTTATGGATGTGTTGGTGATGTGTATTATATACATCAACACGTGCGTTCATTCGCTTATATTTGACTGTGTTGCTTTGGGTAAGAAAATCCAATCCAGAGGTTCCTATATTGATGGTCCGACCACAGTTACGCAATATGTAACTAGTAATCTACACTCACCCCAAAATACTTAGCAATATTCATTCGACTCTCTGTTTTCCTTAGCTCCACACGTTTTATGCGTAGTATCATTTATACTCGGATTTACTGTTCACATGCGCACGTGCCGTGTACACAACTGTTACATGTGCATACAGTGTATTTAAAACCATTCAGGACATGAATTTCTTGCTAGCCATTTTGAGGTGACTGTAAAACGTTTTACGACTTAGACTCTAAGAAAAGTTTATCATCGCTGTATGAAGTCATGCTCAGAAGGATTACCCATAACCACCGATTAAATAATCGATTGTAAATAAATAACATGAAAATGAGTAGACCTATTGAGCTATCGAAGTGTGGACGAATATTTTGACGCACATAAGTTGATTTTTCTAATTAAATACTTTCACATAGCACGGTTGGGGCTGACATTCATTAAGGAAATAACTTGGTTACGATACAGATATGAAACAAAATAAACAAAAAAAAAATGTGGAAAGGAATATTTCGGATCAGGTAACAATTCAGAGACAATTTCGGATACATTACAATGTGGGAATTAATTACCATCGCTGAAAATAATCTGCAATAACACAAAGGTTAATGTCATCGATGTTTTATTAATAAATTCTTTTCTGTATTCATCTGTTGTTAAAGTTTAATTTTAAAAATTAAAATTGAATGAATGATATACATAGAAACGTAATTATTAAAATTTTATTTTTTTTGTTCAAAACATTTTTTTTATATATCGGGAAGATGTTGATTTTAATGACATTACAATAGGAAAGACAAAAATATATTCATTTGTTTTCGAGTCGCTTAGGCTTCGACACCTTCAGCTTCTTCCTTTACCTTTGCATCGCCAGGTTTGCCTTTTGACCAGTCGGGTTTCTTCTGCAAATTTTTCCAGAAAAAAATTGGATTAGCTTTGCGTTTTGAAACAGAACAGCGACATGCGAGAGGTAAACAGCACACCCAAAAATCGACAGAATTTAATTTATCGAAATCAGGGACTATTTTCGGGAAAATCTTTTTTCATATTTTTCTAAATTCTTTCATATTTTCCTTAATTTTCCCAAAAAATATTTTTGTGTAAATTTGGAAAATGTAGGAAAGTCCGGGAAAATGTGGAAAAATGTTTTCCTGAAAAATAGTCTCTGAGTATTTTCACAAGTTTATCCGAATGGTCAAAAAATCTCATGGTCTAATTTTTCGAAGCTGTTCAACCGCCGCCGCATAATTGTTTACGTAAAATAGTCAAGGAATGGAAAATCAACGGCATAAAGCTAACAGACACATATTGAATTCATTTCCGTTCAAAAGGGAAGACACCACAACAGAAATGGACGTAAAGTTTTGCAATGCGACATTGCCTTACACTTCTTCGATTTTGTTGGTGTTTTCTCCTTTGTTGGCGTTTTTTCTTTTGTCGGTGTCTTCTCTTTCTTGCCGTGTGACGAAGAATGCGCTTTTTTCTTTTCTTCTTTTTTCTTTTCATCTTCTTCCGCTTGCTTCTTAGCTTCTTCTGCTGCCGCTGCTGCAGCCTCTTTCATCTCTTTAGTTTCCATTACGATTTTTGGTTTCTTTTCATTTATTTTTTTTGTTCGATTTGTATTAATTGCAGCAAATTTTTAGTAAAAAAGAATTTTTTGCGTTAATTTTTTAGGATATAAAGCTTGAAAAGTTCCATTTGAATGTGAAAACGAAAAAATTTTCTCGCATACGAACCTCCTTTTCTTCTTCTTCCAGGGTGAATTCCTTCTTCTTGACAACTTTGAGTTGGTTACGGAAGTTAAATTCAGCTGCCTTCTTTTGGAGTTTAGCGAATTTGTTTTCGTATTTGGACACCTTCTTCAATGTTGGTTTGACGCTATAATGACACAATCATTGTTAACCGAAAGGTCAAGAAATGCTTAATAGACGAACTTACAATTTACCACGAAGATCATTGACTTGGGCATTGAGGTCGGAGATCTGTGTGAACACAATGAAAGGGTTAAAAAAGTAATCCAAATTTTGGTAGTGGGATGACTGAATTTTTGTAAGCATTTTTACATTGAAATAATATTTTACAATTTTAGTTGCACAACTTCAAATTGTTCCCATTTCTTTAAAAACAAAAATTAGTAGCATTACAATTGTGACAATAAACACAACATAAAAAGCTGAATTTTCTTTCATTGGAAGAATGAAATATTCTACTTAAAGGAACTACAAAACAAAAAGAAATTTCTAATTTACAAAGATGATTTAATCTAAAATGTCTAGCATTCATCTATAATTATCCGCAAAAACGTTTAAGTGTTCTCTACTTTTTGCATTAAACATACCAACAATTTAACAACGAAATGTCTACCAATGAATGTATGAGCTGAAGGAGTTTTTACAAGATCTGGATCTGGTCGGATATGCAAAGTTATAATTTAAGAATAAAACTTATAGCCTTATGAATCTAATTCACATTCACTTCAACCCTAACAAAGTTCATGAATTTTACGAAAGGTTGATGGACATTCGAATCAAATCTCTTGATCTATGGCTTTAAGGAAATTATATTTACGGAACGAGACACACCGAAATTAGAAAGGATATACGGAACCAAGTATATAGTTCTGTTGCGACTAATCAATATATAGATCTGACTCAACTAATGGCCTGTAACTTAGTAGCTTTCCACTGTATTAAGTTCTGAAAATAAATTTTTGCAACGGTCCTTCCTTGCTAGGTTTCTCAAAAGATGTCTGAAGATCGGATAATTTTTAAAAGAACTGGCTGGATGTAAAAAGTGGCAGCTCTTCAGCATATATATACAATTGGATTCGAACATTCCAGAAGTATGCAATTTCTACATAACACCCTGCTAAATCTGATACATAGTACCCTCTACTTCCTTGTTAATTTTAAAATTTAACTCAAAAAAATACTAAATTTTTAGGTTAAAAATAAAGAAGATTTCATTCTTACAATTAAATTTTTAAGCAATGCATCTGCGTCTATAATTCTATCTTAAATTAAAGTTAGTGGATCTACCATACACACGACTTTAAACTCTAAATTTAAATTCACGGCAAAGTACAAAAAAACACAAAACATAAAATTTAACAAAACCAGGAAAGACAGACTGATTGTACTCAGTTTTATCGAGAAAAAATTGTTTTGCGACAATCAAAGACACGTATGAAGGACACACTAACTGTTTAAAAATTTCCGTTCTGTGGGACAAAAAATCATTTTTCATTTTGGTTTTTTTAACAACAACAAAAAAGAAGTTAGATTAAAGTTTTTTGGTTACACGATCGTCTTGATGTTTATCTTAAAAAATTGTGTTTCTTTAAATTAATTAATTAATTACAACATTTCTTTTGTTTCGAAATTCAGACATCATTAAAAATAAAAAATAAAAAAAAATTGGTTTACCAACAAAAAAAAATTATTTCAAAAATTAGAAAAGAATTATAATCTAAGCCGGTTGTGAAGGGACACATCAAATGAAATTCTAAAAACAAAATCTATTGAAAAGAATTTTTCCTTCCTTTTCTCAGTTCGTTTTTCCATTTTGTTCGCTCAACGAATGAACTTTTCTCGACGGAATTTTCTTTTTAAAATTTCTTTTTAAAACATTTTATAAAGTCAACAAAAAATTCATTTTAAAGACAATAAAGGTAAAATCAATGTTCTACAGTAATAACACGAAAAAAAATTGTTTCTTTTTTCGTTTAAATATAATTAGGGACATTTATGGGATCTTTGAAAAAAACGAAGGTACTGCACAGTATGGCACATTTCAAAATGAAAATAAAAAAAATTAAAGAAAAATGAAAACGAAATGATCAGGTGCGTATGACATTTTTGTGTCTGTGTATGTTGTATGTGTATTTTATACTTTTTCCATTGTGTGTTTGTAGTTTCATTTGCGAAAAATATTAATAAATCAAATCAAATTGCGGACGAGTTTTTTGTATTTTGCGGACTCGTGTACGAAAAGAAAGGGCCTCTATATAGACAACATCTAATATGTTTTAGACTGTAGAAGACTATTGGTTTTACTGAATGGAAAAACCACCATTACCCATGAAATACCGTATCCTCTTGACTTCATAAATTTAAAAATCAAAAAGTAAACCAACAATTACCCGGTTCAAAAATGCAATTTAATTTTGTCTGATGTTGTCTATATAAAACTCACATGAAGCTCCACAAATTATGAAACTATGCAATTGGTTCGGATTTAGCAATAAAAATAAAAATTTATTTTGAACAACATTAACGTAAAACCCACTTCAATTGTATATAATATTTGTTGTAGGTGTCAATTAAGGTCAGTACACACATCGTGCAAATTGCCGGCAAAATGTACGTCGATCATCAGAAAAAATTACTCTGCAAGATGAGTTTCATTGCATTTTCAGAGCTTTCGTAAGCTTTTCTTGAAATTTAAAAGTATCGGAATGTTTGCGAAAGCTGTACAAAGAAAATCTTCTTGGCGAAATTGATATGACGTTACATTATATGCAACGAAGTATATTTTGTATGCACTTCGCCCGAGCTACGTACTCGTCTCAAAAGTATAAATTGCGTGTGAAACATTTAATAAAATTCTAATCTAGAAAAAAGCGTTTTGTTTAAATGTATAATTCATTTTTTAAAAGATTCGTTCAGTTTTAAACCTAAAAAATGTTATAGATTGTTCACATATATAAGTCTAATTAAATTAAAAATAATAATTAAAAAAAGTACCAGCACACGAATAATAAAAAAATAAAATAAAAAATCAATTAATAATGAGCAATTTGGTGTGCCATACTGCTGGACGCGAGGTTTGAAAGGGATTACGATTATTTTTTTGTTTTTATGCTGAATGATTTTTTTATAAATTTGTTTTAAAAATCAATGTTTTTTTTTGATTAAGAACAATTTTATTGAAAAAAAAGTTATTTTTATTAATGAAACGAATTGAGGAAAATTTTGGTTTTTTTTGTTGGTGTTAAAAATAGAGAAATAGAATAAGACAATGCAAATAAAATTAGCCATGCGTGAGTTTGTATAATATGTCATCAATAAAAAAATAAAAAAAATCAATTTTTTCTAATTCATCAATCAGTTAAAATCCTAAGGATAAATTGAGTAAATTGATGCATGCAACAAACTGGTTTTCTCATAGGGTTCAAACGCAGCAATTTGATTTTTAACAAAAAAATATGGAAATATCTAAGAAAAATATTTGTTTTTTTTTGTCTCGAGTAAATTTTTTATATAAAACTACCAGATTAAACACTAATTACTTTAACAGTGTATGTAAACGTAATGTCAGAAAACGTCTCTTTGTTCTTTTATATTTCGGGTATATATTTCTGCCATTACATCTATTTTCCAACCCCAACTAAAAAGAATTAGATTTTTTTCTCGATTTAATTTTTTTTTTGATTTGTTGTGTAAAATTTTTAAATCATTTTTGGTTCGGTTTTAATTATATACTTTCGTAGTGCTTACTATCAGAAAAACCTTTTTTAAACTTGCAAAAAATCATAATTCTATGCTAGCAAAATTATTTACAGAACACAGTTTCTTCTTGTTATTTACAAAGTTTCTTCGTTTCTTCAAAAAATCAAAATTGGAAACACTCGGAAAACTGTAATTGTGTTGTTGTAGTAATAGTAGTAGTAAATTTTAAGTTTATCTGATTGTTGTTGGTTGATTGTTTTTAACTATTTGAATATATAGTTTTGTTTGAATGTAATTTTGTCTTTCGGTTTGCATCACTAGACGTGCTTGTAATTGATCCCTCCTTCGATTCGAACTGTTTTTGTGTTTTTAATGCTTTATGCTTTATAAAGCATAGTTACAGTAATGAATGAAATTGATTGTAATTCTTCTGTCCAAGGTAAAGTCTGAATAAATGTTTTTCCTGCAAGAAAACGCATATTGACAACTTCAATTACATAAGGTCCCTTTCATTGAATTTATTTTGTGTTGCCAGTCGTGAGAGCCTATGAAACCCATTTCGTTTCAGCCGAGTAGCTGAAAAACTGCTCAAAAATTGTCTTGCAAAAACTCGCATTTTTTTTATTTGAAATTTCTTTTAAATTTTTTATTTGTTTTTGTTTTTTTTTTTTCTTATCAATTTTAGTCAAAATTACAATTTTCCAAACTAACCCCACATTGATGTAGTTATACAATTTGTGTTCGAAATTGTTTTAATTATGAACACCGTAGATATGAACATTGGTTGCAATAACTATATATGATCAGGACCGATAAAATCAATTTGTAATACAAATTGTGATAACACTTTTCAGGGGAACTGTTTAGGAAAACTGAGGAATCGCAAACGAACATGTTCCCGCATCATTACATTTTGCAACAAGAAAACGAAAAATTTTGTCGGTGCCCGTAGCATAGTCAGGAAAATGACTAAAAAAAGGCGAAGTCAATGAAGTCACACAAGGATCCAGTGCAAAAAAGAAAATATTCAAATGTTTTTATGTCGTGTAATGTTCAAGTGTGTTGGTTCGTGTAAGAAAATGCATATCATTTTGGTGGAATTGAATTGTGCAATATATCAAAATAATGTTCAATGAGTTTTTCATTAATCAAAAAATAAAATAAAAAATAGAGAACACAACTTAAAAACATGTAAATAACATTATTAATGAAATGAAATTTTGTAATTTAATTTTTTTTTCGTTTTTTTTTTTTAAATTGCAGTACCTCCCACTCTCTTTTCCGGACTTCGTATTCCAGATCCCATTTTTGGCCCTCACATAAATACATTCGGTCGAAATATTCTTGACAGTATTCCTTCAGCTCGTCTGTAATCGAACGGACAGGATATTTTAAATTGTATAACCACATTTTCGAGAGAAGAAAAATAATATGATCTGGACGCTTTTTTTATTTGTTTGATCAATATTATAATGAACGGATGTTGGTTTTTCTTTCCCTTTTTTTAGCGTAAAAGAAAGAAAAGAAAAGAAGACACGAATATATTCTTCTCATTGCTGACGACAGAGATTTTATTATTATTTTTTTAACCGACGCAGGTGACTTAAAAATTGAAGAAATAATAAATAAAAAAATAAATAAAAAACAAAATCAAAAAAAAAAAAGAATTGTGCGATGGTTATTTAAAATAAATAAAAGTAAATTGTAAAAGTCACTAAAATTATTAAAAAGTAAAAAAAAAGAAATCTGGGATAGCAGCCATAGTTTGCAGGGTTACCTCATACTGTTTTAATCGGCCCTGGTATTCTAAATCAAATTTGTCACCTTCCAAATTATATATCCGTTTCCAATATGTTTGACAAACTGTTTGCAGTTCAGCTATATTATACGATTAGGTTTTATTACTTTTTAGAATCGTCTTTTTTATATCATTTTAAAAGAAAAGTTTTTTTTTTGTGTTCTTTGGCGGTTTATAATGTATTCTTCATCTAGTCAAATTCTAAATTTGTTCTTGTTTCTGGTGTCCATTGAAAAATTGTTTCCATGATAATAAATTGTACGAAAAATTGAATCATCAACACTTGTCTTGGTCCCCCGTTTATTAAATCGTATACGGCCAACAAATTGACGTTAGAAACTTTTTCCGTGATTCTAAGTTAATTTCGACTCATCAATACTATCCGCTATATATGTCGAAGTACTACATTCAGGTGAAAGCGCATGGTTTTTTGGTAGGTAAATATCGAATCTAGTACTTCAATCATTAAGCAGACTGTGTGACTGTAGATGTAATTTTGATTTGTAAATTATTAGGATAATAAAGTTTCTGGCGTCGTTTTGTTGGTTAAAGTAAGCTTTTAGATTTAATAAAAAGCTAAAGCTTAATTTCGAATTATAAATATTACTCTCCACATACCAAAACATATAAAAAATATAAAAGCAATTATACTTTCACGAACAAAATGTTATTTGATATCGAATACGCTCTGTGAATACGCTTTAAGGAATTTATAATTTTCATTTACTTCTACCATATCTACAAAATACAAAGAAAATGTTGATTACAATTAAAGTTAACGTTTTACTTTCCAAAAAAAAATTTTGTTTAATTTTCCTAAATTTGGATAAAAATAAGCGGCTACAATTAAACGAAACAAAAAATGTAAAACCATCGGTTTAGAATAATTGCCTAGTTGTACAGCGTAAAATTTTCGGTTATTCGTTAAAAAATAAATAAATTTTTGTTTAAAAAAAAAAAAAATTAAAACAACAAAAAGTATAGCCTTTTCTACTTCAAAATTAAAAAATAGTGATTATTGGTTCACTCTTTTAATCATATTCTAATTTCTTGCCTCCATATCCTTTGTGGCTACTTTATATTCGAAATCATATTTCTGCTCTTCCAATGTACCGATTCTCGAATGATATTGTGTGCAGACGCTCTTAAGATTCTCTACATTGTAAAATATTTTGTTTGATTTTTGCTTTTAAAATAAATTACATTTTTCTCTTTTCAACTTTTGATAATTTTTTTGTTTTCAGAAACTAAACCATTTTCCAATTTTGTCGACTAAATGCAGAAACAGAAGAAAAAAGAAACACTTGAATGGACACACACACATTTAATAATTTTTGTCGCCTTTTTCCTGGCCACAAATCTTAAATCTAAATCCAATTTTTAATTCAAATTTTCCTAAATGGTTTGGTGTTTAGTCTAATGAAATGTCACTGCAGGTCAGGTATATTTACTCTCGTCATTGCTACTGTTCAATTAAGAACGCCCAAATCGAGAGGATTACGATATTTTATGTACTGTGAAACGGTCACGTTCCATGTGGCCGATGACATTTCCTCGGGAAACATATTAAAAATAAATTTTTGGTGTGCAAAATTCAAATGTCGTGTCGTGGAGGTTGTGTGTTTTTATTTTTTATTGTGAGTTTTTGTAAATTATGATTGTTGTTGATGTATTTTTTAAAACATTTATGGTATTTTTGATGTGAAAATGTGTCTTAGTCTACGCTTAAAACTACAGATTAAAACTTAACGTTATGATTGAGCTACGTAACTAAATTTCTTTTTACAATTGGACAACCCTGTTTGGAGAGATTTTTATTTTATAAGTGAAAATGAAACCAGTCTCGACGAATAAAATTTGTTAAAAATTGGGTTAAAAAATTGAAGCAGAAAATTGTAATAAACTGAGCGCATAAATTTTGTTTCGTAAATGGTTTTCAATTGATGTATTTAGATGTTGCAGTATTCAGCAAAAAATAAAATCAAAATCGAGTTTATTAAGTATATCATCAGTTAAATTGACTGTTTGTTTTTTCTTGAAAAATACAATCGGCCAACTATAAATTTAACATCGTTTTTCAGCTGCTTTCAGTGGCTGATTCATAAAATCAGCCGGTGAAAACCCCTAATGTAGAATTAATAAATTGGTCGACTGTAATCTGTGTCAGTATTCAGTTTTATGGTTAGTGTAGATTTGTAAAAGCTATGAAAAAATAAATAAAACGAAATTGAGTAGAAGAAAGTAAATTAAAAAAAACGAACTTCGGACAACACGAGCAAAACCACTTTGACTGACAGATCAGTGAACATTGGACAACAATAAAAAAGTAATAAAAAAGAGCAGTTCAGGTTAAGACTTCCATCGTTACCGGAAATAACCAAAAAAAATTAGGAAATTTTTCAGAGACATTTTTTATTTAAATTAAGATTCACTAAACTTCTACATAACTGTATGACATAAGATGCCATCATTTAAAATGTTTTCTCGAAGCAAAGTCCGTGTCTCATCGAAAAGTTTTCTAATTTTTGAAAGCATCTCATCCCAGTCACGACTTTAAAATGCCTTGATAGCGCAATTAAATGGTAGAACATGTTTTTTTTACGTAAGCATCTTTGTGTGTAATCCAATACCTCAACATCTTTCCGTTTGACGACATATTCAAAATCGTATTTGAGGTCTTCCAAAGCATTGATCCGTTCTTTGTATGCTCGCAAGATACTTTTAATTTCCTCTAAATGGGTAGTGAGTATGTTATTTTTCAGTGTTTTTTTTTTGTAAGTATTAATCGATATATAATATTGTGAATAAGAATGATTTTAAAGTGTGTGAAAGGTTTGTGGTTTTTTCTTTAGTTTCGGATTAATTTTTTGAACTTTTTACGATGCTTGTTTGTAAACTGATTTGATTTTAGTGCTACTTTATGATTGTCGAAAAATTTATTTACAAAAGCCAATTAAAATTAACGAACGAAGATGACTGATTCGATTTTTGAGACACACACGAACACACCGTTTTATGCTGGACCTCCGGAAGAAAGGTGAAAACAAAGAGAAGGTACGTTTGGGCTTCTGAAAGGTTTAAGACATTCGAAATCTGCTTAACGAAAACAATTAATATTTCAAATGTAAGGTCGTAGGCGAACTGACATTCGAACTACTTCCTTTTTACAGAGAGGCTTGTGACTAGGACTGAAATGGACAACCAATTTCGAAGAATGAGCTTTTTAAGGGTGACTAGGTCAAGGTCAGCGAAATAACTAAGCCTTTCAGAGGACAGCAATGATGATTTAGAAGACAGGGATTTTATAAGCAATTTAGGTCCAGCATGAAACATTTTGGCGTTTGTTGTTTAACTTTACGACTCTATTTGTACAGTGATTTTCTTAGAAATAATTTCTGAAAACCACAGGTTCGACGATTACTCATTAACCAAGTTTAAAATATTTTCTTTCTTTTTTAAATTAAAAAATTGTAAATTGTTAAACATTCTCATTTACCTTCGCTGGCGCTGGCAATGTCCTTTGGTCTGCCACATCGTTCTTCAATGATGCGTCTACGTTCGGCGGCCTTGCGTTCCTGTTCTTTCTTCAATTCTTCAGCGGCTTTCTTACGAAGCAACAACTGGAAAAATCCAAACAAATTGCAACGTTCGAGTCACATTCGCTTCGAAAGGAAAACCATTAAACTACTACTCACTCGGAGTTTCTTCTTTCTTTCTGGGGTCATGAAACCTTTCTTTGCCTTTTTGGCTTTTGAGGCTTCCTCCATACGCTTGCGTACTTCAGCACGCTTGCGCTCAATTTCGGCTTGCTTAGCCTTCTTAGCCTATATTGTTGATGGAAATAAGAGTTACGTTAAAATCGTGTAAAAATGTGTCATAAACTGTGTGAGCGTGTGTAATGTGTATGTCATCATGTCGTCATTTAACCTCCTCAGCTTTAATAGTTGCTTCATCTTTCGGCGGTTCAGCCGGTACAGGAGTTTTTGTACCCGATGGCGTCTTAGCACCAGTAGGTGTCTTCGCTCCAGCTGGAGTTTTTGCTCCAGCTGGAGTTTTAGAACCGGCTGCGGCTGGCGTTTTTGCTCCAGCAGCAGCTGGAGTCTTCGCTCCAGCAGCAGCTGGAGTCTTTGTGCCCGGTGTACCAGCTGGGGTTTTCTTTTTCTGAAAAACGAACAATTTTTTATTAGAATGACGAAATTTGAGCTGCAAGAATTTTACACTCTACAACTAAGATAATAACCACTAGGACATAGACAGACATGTACATGTAAAAGTAAAACGGACATCACTGATTACTCCAACATTTAGTATATTTCGTACTCACAAAATCAAGGCGGTTATAATAATAATTATATTTAAGCTTTACATTACTGTTCTCATTTATTTCTGTTTTTTTTTATGCCAAATCAATCAATTCACTTTAAATTAAATTGAATTATAAAAAGAAAAACAAAAATTGCAAAGCAATTTTGTCAGTTGCCAACTTTTTAAAGCAATAAATAAAAATATTAAAAATGTTTACCTTGATTCGACGAATGATGAATACTCCATTTGCTCATACTATTCGATGAAAAGACATTGTGTAGATGGCAGACAAGAAATCGAAAAAAAAGTATATGAGAAGAATTTATTGATATTAATTTCATAGATCAATGAATAGTGTATGATGTCGATACATACCTCACCTCATCATCAGCCATGGTGAATTATGTTATTAATAGAAGCTACTAAAATCGAAAAAGAAACGAGAAATTTAAAATTAATTATTGTGTAGAATTGCGAATATTTTTTATTGAATGAAATATTGAATTGTATTCTATCAATCAGTGACGATAATTCCTCAGGTACATTTTAATGTTTGTCGATTTTAAATACACTTTCTGCAGATTAACAAAATAATAAAATCATGTTAGTTAAACCTACACATCGAATAAGCAAAGTAAGGCTAGCCGAAAATGGCACTACCTTTAAATCGTCACACTTTCGTACAATAGGATTGGATACAATAGGGGCCAAAGCTTACGAAGTCAAATGATGTACGAATTTAAGAAATCGGTGGAGCTTTGGCTCTACATGTGAATAAGTGAAAAATATAAAGGGAAAATAATGAAGTAAAAGATTTTGTATCAATTTGTTGATAAAACTTAGACGAAATGACGTATCAGACTCGACACTTATATTGGTGACATATTTACAGTCTATGGAAGTTTTGAAATTTTATTTGTTTTTAAAAATTTTCCTATGAAAATCAGATATGTCTAATTTTAGTTCGCATTGACAACTAATTTTATTTGGAAAATTTCCAAGAAAAATCGGCAAATTAATAAAGTCCACCAAATGTAAGACATTTTTTTAATAATTCTGCGGAATTTTTTCTATGAAATCAAATGTATTTTTGTCTACAATTTCATATATATTGACCAGTGTATTCTGATTATGGTCTGAACACACAATTGTGTGTTTCAAAAATATCGAAGAGAGCAATCTCAAGAGGAGCAAACTGTCTCAATTGCATCGCTCTACAAGATGAACATTTTCAATTCAAATTAACGTTGATGATAAAAAAAACTCCTACAAATTGGAATGAAAGAAATCCACTTTCGATGCTTCACATTTGGATAGTGCAATTTAGTGCAGTTTTTCCAGTAATCTTTCAACTTGTGATACTCGTCCACGTTCATTTTTCATTGTACAAGGCTTGTACATTGTACAAACTCAATACCGCTGATTCGTCTAGCTTCCTTTTCGTTTAAAATTACTGTTATTATGAATCGTTAGAAAGGGGTGATGATTTTCAGTTCTAAACTTTAGGAACGAAGATAAATCAACGAAATTTCATTTTTCTTATAATTCGTTATTGTGACGGGGAATTTCTGTAAATAACTGTTCATAAGGAAAGAGTCTCATTATAGTTTTACAACTTAATAAAAATGAAACATTAAAGTCAGTGCAAAGTGTTGGTACGATAGGTCGTAGAAGTGGTTCTCACATCTATCAAAATCTACTGTGTAGATATACAGACTCCTCAGATTCTAAATGAATATAATGGATATAAACCTCTGATGATTCGACTGAACTTTGAGGAAAACTATTTCGATGTTTTAAATGTTGATTCTCATCGTCATCCATGCACACAGAGAGGTAATATTAGACTCATTTTGAATGTCAAGACACTTCATTGTTCATTCATCGATATTTTTGAACGATTTTCAATGCATAACATTAGCACCATTCGCGTTTTATTTACCGGAACATGGTACGGATTACCGACATTCGAGTGCATAATTTCTGGTAAAAATAAGAATCATTCACAAATATACACTTGCTGAACATCATCCTCTGGTGTTCAAAAATAGATTTCCATAGCGCACGTATTTGGATATAACAATAGAACGCAGGCGCACACCAGTGATCGTATCAAATTTCTAATTTTGAAAATGTATTCATAAAAATGATGAAAAAAGAAAAAAAAAGTGCGTGGAAAGCTAAATAACCATTTGCACACACCGCTGTTCAAACGCCTAGTCAATGTCGACACATTTTGTTATACACCCACACACTTAAATTGAAAAATTTTCTATTTTTAATGTCGTAAAATTGAATCGAAATGAAATCGAAGACAGGTAATGGAGAAGAATTCTTCAAAGCAATTTCATCTTGTTGGCTAAGGAATCACAAATTTCTTGTTTTGTTTTAGAACCTTCATTTTCTGGCAATCAGATGAAATCGCCAATTTAATTTCATTTATTGCTTAAGGTTCATACAACATTATTGCACTGATACATATTATATTCACTTCATATATGAGTTGCATTGATATAAATTTTCGGGCTGATACGAGAACTTTAAATTTTCTTCTTCTTTTTATTTCATTCGATGGGCTGAAAATAAACATTTCAAAAATATTTACTTTGGCCGGTTGCCAAACCAACGAATTTTTCACACTAATTCACAAGTCGTCTAGATCTAAAACATTTCAATTGAAATAATATTCCGATGAGGCAACGTAAAATCACGATTACGCATCCTAATCGAACGATTGGATAGATAAATTCGGATCACTGAATCAGGGATAGAAATGATGATGATAATGAAACTGAGACGTTTCGGTTAACTTAATGGAAACATATTGAAATCACACACGTATTGCACACCCTAAAACATTGATACAAATTTTCACATGTTCTGTAAACGGATTAAATCAAAATCCTATGCCGATTGTAGCGATCTTGATTATATAATTTTGTTAAATGCGTGATAGGATCAGATCCTTTTTCTACAATAGTAGACTTTCGACAATTTTTTTTTCTTAATTCGAAAATTCCCACATTTTTTTAAAGATTTTTTTTTCTCCAATTCAATATTTCTTTCAACACAATTTTTTTTAAAGAAAAATATTTTTTTATAGAATTTTCCCATTTTTTTTTTTTATTTTCGTCACTACATCACAGTATACAACTCACCTCAAAAAAGAAATTCAAATACGATTTTTATTAACACGATCGAACTGATCTATCCGACGGTTAAAGGCTGACTGTATTTTTCAAGAGATCGTCTATGGTTCGCGGAAGAATATTTTTTTTACGATTGCTTTGTAGCTTGGGTCCCCGGCTAAAAATGGATTGCACTGAAATAGATGTGTGTAGTGTGTAGATTACATGGCAGGAGGAGAGAATGGGGGGGCGAAGAAAATCTATTTTATTCGCTTAATGTGGTGTCATTTTTTCTTACGCACCGTATACTGGTTACAATGGTTAACAGGTCAATGGTGATCATTTCTTTTATTGCTCTCTGAAGTTCATGTAGGGATTGGATACAAATATTGGTCTTTTGGAAAAATTGAACTAGAAGTTGCAAGTTTTCATTTTAAACCTTCACAGACGGCAATCATGTCATCAGTATAACAATCCCAATATGACAATCTAAATTAGATTATCACTAATCTTCTACTTCTTTTTCTGTAATGTCTTAAACAGATTTTTACGAAATCTTGTACTTCATTTGTTTCAACATTCACACTGTCACTTACTTTTGCCGTTCTTGTCATTAACAGATGAAGCAGATGTGGCTATACGTATGAATTGCCTAAATCTCTTTCAAACAGATTTTTCTTTGGAAAGTCCTTGTATTAGCTAATACTGAAATATTCACAAATCATCTGTTTTTGATTCGTTCTCCCCATGAAGTAGGAATAATGCACGACTCTGCCTCCATTTGTAAGAGGAGAACTACAGTAAAGATCGGAAAAGAAATAAGAAATCGGGCGGGTCACCGCAGTTACTGTTTTTCATAAATTGTTTTTATGTTCGAAAACTTTGGTAGCTAACGGTAACTATACAACCACACAAACATGAGAAATTAGTAATACGAAATGTTTTTTTTTATCGAAATACTTTTTTTTCTAAATATCTGCCAAGGAAATTCCGTGTGTAAATTTATAAAGTAGTTCAATGTACAACTTTCGTTACATTTTCTCATTGAATTTTTTTTTGTCAAATTTGATACTTCTAAGGTTATACATCTGATTGCAGAATATTCTCGAAATGAGGGTGTCGTTCAATGTTTGGACATGAGTCATATAGACAATCTGATGGAGTGATAGAGGGAAAAATGTATTTTTTTTTTATTTGTTTAAATGGTACAAATTTTTAATCTGACTACCGTTCATTTGAATGTTCCTTTTTGGTGTGTGTGAGAGTAGACACAGATTCAATTCTAACAGATATAATGAGGAAAACACTCTGAGGAAAATATGTCCTGATTAAAGGCATTCAGATGAAAACTGAATTATCTATCGAACCTAACAAGAGGAACAGGTGACACAGTTTAGATCCGTGTCAACTTCCAAAACATTTAACATCGGTTGAGATGGTGCATTTTATGATAATTTCCGGTAAATATCGGTCAATGGAAGAAAAAATTTAAAATTTTGCCCATGGTTGCCTATTGTTCCCTGGATTAGTTGGTCAACTTTTTTAGAGGAAGTCAAAGCCTCCGCTAACGCTAACGCCTCCGCGTCGAAAGATCTTCAAAAAATAAACCACGAGCGATGTTCAGCTTAGATGAACATATTATAACACAAAAGGTAGTTTGCACACACCATCATTTTATAAATCAACCGAGTTAAATGCGGATGGAATGAAGTTTGTCAACCGTCTGTAGGTGGATTGTTTGAATTCTGGTTTCAGAATAAAAATAACTTTTTAAAATTTTGATCAGCACTGCAATATGTCGACAACAGTTTCAGTAGAATCATCTCAATTTCAAAAAAAAAAAATGGAAAATCCAATTTCGTGGAATTTAAAAAAAAGAGTTCGACAATAGGAAGGTTCTTCGTTCAATTTTTATTCTATGAACGTCTAAAATTTTCGCATTTTTGTAGGCGTAGTAGATGACGAAAAAGTAATTGTAAGTTCTTTGGGGGTCGTGAAGACTTTGTCTTTTCAATAAAAATATTGTTGGTGGATGATAGGATGATAAAACCAAAGTCAGTATGGGTTGGGTATTTATGCACTAGTTTTTGCAATTGAACCTTTGTGAGCTGTTCAACAAGAGTCTCCCGAAGAATCTTAGATGAAACTGTCGGTAAATTTGATTCCCTTAAAATTGTTTTTTTTTGTCTTGACAGATCTATGATATGCTAAATGGTTATAGACTATTCTATGCCCACGAAATTACTTGGAGTAATAATGTTTTAAGTTAGATGTTTCCTAGACCTACCAACACTATCCGCTTCATGTCCTGGCCTCGATCTCTCGACGAACAGATGAATATGTTGTGCCATAGTCGGCTTGACAAATCTAGCACTTCAAAGTGTAAGACACTTATATTAATGCTTTCTGAAATTGTTAGCATTATTGAAAAGAAAAAACGCTTCTATAACGCAGTCCAAAAGTGGCCTTTTAAAGGTGTATTTTGTGGTATACAAATTAATCGAGAAAACGCATCATCTACCTTTTTCCCGAGATAGACACATAATGTATCACGACAACGGAACCCAAAGAAAACATGGCTATAAATAGTGGTTCGTGGTCATTAACTTTTTCCATTTAAATATATATTTTCAGATGTGCATTGTTGACCGAGGTAATTGTGCGGTGTTCGATCTGAGCTTCGCTACATGGATGATTTATCAATATAATTCCATCCCATAATATTCCGATAATAAAATCGTTTTCTTCGATTCTACCAAAAAACAAGAACGAAATGTTTTTCTAGTTAACTCAATTTTTTCCTAACTAACCTCGACGAAAATCGTCCTATATTTTATTAAACTGTACGAAAAACGAATGTAGACTGAGGACATCATAATGCTGACGTCATGACATTACAATACAAGGATGTTGTGAGATATATTCGGCGAGTTTACAGACGCGTTAAAGGTGAATTCTATCTCTACACTCTCTCACAATACACATAGTACGCGAATCCTGTAGGAAAGAGTGCTTCACCACGGAGGGATGAAATTTTGAATGGAGATAGTAGAAAATGGAGAGAAAATGCATCACATCAATACATTCACAACATACATTTTTCGGTGATGAGCATCGAAGGCAGAAAAGTGGGTCACACACATCCATGCTCGGAAATATTTTTCAATGAAATTTGCTAGTAATGAATGGATTTGCTATGCTAAGACAGTAGGAAACGAATAATATATAAATGATGTGAATGGTATCATTTTACGCAAATTTCCATCGAATACATTCAATTTTTGAAGAAGAAAAAAGGATCTGCACTAAAACCGATGGAAAATAATGTCGCTTAATTTTCGTCAACAATTAGAGGAAAAGAGGAAATAAATTAGACATTCAATGCAACCGGGTCAAGAATTTAATTTAAAAAAAAGAATTTTAAGGCTTCAGAAACAAACTCTATTCATGCTCAAGAACCTAGATGGGAACCTTTTGAGATTTCATTGCAAACTTTAACAAACAAAGGTAGTATTCAAAAACGACGTCATATTCAGTGGGAAGGGCGAGACGAGTCAAAGGACGCAGTGGAATATAGGTCGATAGAAAAAATAAAGGACAATGGCCTCCAAGGTTTCTTATGATCAACCTTCCCCTTGGTAATTTCCACACAGATAAAAATTTGGTATTAAAATTTTAGGTCCGCGTGGGATTACATTCGATTTGGTATTAAAGGACGTATTTTAATCGAATTTTCTTTCTGTGACAACGGTTCGAAATAAACTCCTACGTAATAGCCTAGTGCGAAGATTCGGGGCCGGTGAGTTGTAGGTCCCGGATTCAAATCTCGTAAGGTGCATGAGCGACTAAATTTTAATTACACAAAAGATTAGGTCTATTTTAAAAGATTTAAATCTGGGTCCATATTTCTATCTGTGCACACATTGTAATTCCACATTTTAAGATTATTTTCAAGTAAATGCCACCTCGTCCGGAAATGACTTAAAACTGTGGAAGCCCGGATGTCATAATGAAGACTGACGTAATGTTACGAAAGTCATTTTAGGTCACTTTGATATCGAAATGACCTAATCTTTCGCACTAGTGATTTTTCGGAGTGCTTAGTCTGTCTGTTTTAAGAATTTTTACCGTTAATTGTAAAAAAAAACATCCTCTTCGGCACTTGTATCAAAGTGATGTTTTACGCACAAGATGCATTGCCAGACTTGCCTTCGGCATCCAGTGCTATTTTTCGTTTGAATTTATAAATTTTTGGATAGTTTCACTACATTTTATTGTCGGGTAAGAAAACATGAATCACACTTTCCGACTTTTCAATATGTAATAAGGTAATCGATTCTACTTTCAGTATTTATTTATTTTCAACGAAACGACCGTGGTTACTTATTTGTAGCAAAATTTTCTTCTGATTTTTTTTCTTTTTCATGTATGAGTGAATTATTTCCATTCATAAAATCTAGACAAAAAGATATTCTAACATAAATGGTAATTGGCTTGTTTCTTTGGGTTTTGTACATATACTGTTAGAATTCGCTCCACGGAGCATTACTGTGTACCGAATAATAATAACTTATTTTCGCGAATAATTTTTTTTTTAAATGTAACACAAATATGCTACATGTACTACAATATCCATTCCGAATCCATTCATACATACAGCAAAAGTATAAAATTCAACAAAATCTATTTATAGAAGCAAGAGTTCCCATGGAACATGATTTCCACAGCACATTATGTATATGTATATTGTACGACATACATATATACGTAATATCATTCACAGTATATTTAGATGCTCTCTGGCACGAATCAACGATTTCCTATATTACAGAATACTTTGTTCCATTCTATATACACCGATGATGACGTCAATGAATGATCCCGTTTTCAGATGAAAATCTTTTGCAGAATTTGGCCGTCCAGCGAAAATAATAACGAAATTGGTTAAAATTTGTAAAAATCACCATTTTCATTTTGATTCTCAACTTTTGAAATGGGCAGCTCAAAATCATTATGCTGTATTCGGGAATACGAATAAACAGCCATTCTGGTAACCATTTACGGACAAAAGAAGGGCACAGAAAGGTATTCTTTAAAAAATTCGGCACTAGTGCGATAAAGCGATATTTCGAAATAAGAAAGTTTTGCGCACACGATGTTTTGTTCAACTCCAATTCAGCTCGTGTGGTGTCTCGTTTAGTGTACAAAACAAAGAAATGTTAGTAGATATAATGTGATTACGATTGTTTATGCATGTCCTTTTAGTACCGAAATGTAATACATTTCGAAACTATTGTTAAAATAAGATGTAGATTTAAAGTGACATTTTCGACACTGTGAGAATGTTGTAAACATTGAGAAAGAGAATATCCATCTCAAGGAGGATTCAAGACCACTTCAAATGTTTAACCATCTGTTATCGACAGCACATATAAGCGATGACCTACGATTAATGAGGTCTTATATAGTAAAATAAATTGTTAAACAAATGAAGTAAAAGATGTTGTGTTATACCCTAGCCAAAACAAAACAAAAAAAGTGATTGAATGATTCTGTTACGATACGTTGGCAGTTCACAAAAAGGTTAAGGCTGACAATAGCATAAACTTGACGTTAAACTCCAGTATCAAATCTGAAGGAAAAGAAATCGCACAAAATAAAAGGGAACCTTTTTTACTGTCGTCGCAATGGCAAATGGTACATAAGATTTTTGAATTGCTTTTGTGGAGAATTCGGGAAAATCGTTGCGTATTTTGAACGTCGTTTAGAAAAAAATTTGTGCTTAAAGGCTTTTTTTGCGAATGTTAAATGTTTGCAGGATTTCCCGAAGACCTACGAGCTGCTTCATATAGTCAATGAATTTTACAATGTCAACAATTCTGTTATAGGATAGCTTAGATTGTAATTCACCCTATTGATCCTAAGCCATTGAATAACGAATTTCGGAATCAACTGAAACCTAAAAAAAACCTCAAAATTTAACAAAGTTTAAGAAAATTAAATGAACCAAAACAAAAAAAAACATTGAAACGAAAAAAAACCCTCTTCCTTCCCATCAAATAGAATACACGTCATTCATGCCCTACATTCATTTATATGATAATATAGTACGCATGAACCCAGCCAAAAGGTGCACAACCTTTACGAATATTATACACAATGTATAGTGTGGCTCAGGAAAATATTCAGTTTTCCCACTGACCCAATTTCATGTAGCCGATGACGTCAAACGCCACCCATCACGTATGACCGTTTTTCTTATTCTTTAAAGAAAATGTACATGAATAAAAAAAAGGGAATTTTTATATAGAACATTTTTACCCGCCACCGTACAATGCTGAGATGCTGTTACACTTAACTTGTTAGAGAATAATTACAACAACAGCAACAACAACAAGAAACATTTCCTTCGAAATTTTATTTGTTTTCTTTTGTTTCGTATTATATTTCTGTGATTAACGTTTTATTTCATAATACATTTAATTACACTGTAACCGTGTCATATTCCTGTAAATTGCAACAAAAGTTAAATGGGAAATAAAAGACAACAAATGAAGGGAAAGAAATTTTCTTTTCCTTTGCTGCCGTTTTTGTTTTTTATTACAACTAAATGTACATTTGTACCTGCAAACTATATATTATGGGGAAGTGAGTTATGTACACACAGTATTATATTTGCACTATGTGTTGTATAACCCGGTTCTCTGTTTTGAGAAAATGTTTCCCGTGACGTCGGTGATTATACTGTTTTGACGTCATGTCATTCATTTGCGAGCGGCAAGGTCTAATAAATATTGAAAATTCAAGTGTACTTTAGAAGCAATATTATTTAACGAATTAACTTATTTACACGTTTGTCCTTGTTGTACAAAATCATAAATTTATTGAAGCAGATTTATGTTCGCTATTTTCGAGGTTAGTTTTTTTAATTTCGTCAGCATTAGCATTTACAGACAGAACTGAAAATCTTAATGACATCAAAACTGCATCATAAATTACATTTGTTCGTAATAAACACCTTCAAAACTGTTAACCACTACTGTAATACGAGTCTTCTATTGTCTTTCTTTTGTTCGTTCATATGAACACAAGAAGAAACAGTGAGACCTCGTAGTTTCAGGGTGAAATCCGTTGGTAGGAGTAGAAGACACATTATGTACGACACAATCTCCGCCACATGTCCTATATTACATTACTTATATCGGCCTCGCCTCGGATCGGTTAATTTCTAACAAGAAATTTTCATCATTTGTCACATTAATAAATCATGAGGTTGTATCAGTGGACCCTCTGAAAAACGACTGAATAAAATTGCGTCGGATTCGTCCCACTAAATTGTCTAACTATATTAACACCAGAAAAATAAGCTGGCTAGCACAATAAATGTGGCAGGCGTTGTTTCAAAAATGTAGATCTACAATTAGAAAGTTATGTTCCTAACGCTGATTTAAAGCGATTACTCAAGAGCACTAAATTCATATTTTTCAAAACAATTAGCTTAAGACGAAAAATAACGCACGATCCTGTCGATCATCGTAAACATGCAACGAAAAATGAAAAATTTTAAAATACATATAGACAACTGAAACGAACTTGAAGACATTTGCACTTCAGAGAAACCAGTCTTCAATCTCATCACATCGATCCTCTGAAAGAATGTCTTAGCACCTACTCTCTTTGCAACAACAATCAATATTAATATTTACAATGTTTCAAGAGCCAATGATGATCATCAGTCATCAATTCACACTCTACAGTTGTCTCAGTAATTAGTCTTCGCAAACTAATTTTGTTTTTCTTTCCACAAAAAAATATCTCAGTCTGAGGTTGGCGAATTGCCCTGATTGTGATAAATTGAATGAAAGCAACCACCGATGCGTTTTCCTTTTAGAAAATGAATTTGAATTTGAAAGTCCAATGATTGTAAATGTGATTCAGAAAATGCTGATCATCTGTTATCGACTAAAATAAGCAATGACTTCCGTTTAGAGTTGTTTTTATATAACGAAGCGTACGCTAAAACAAATGAAGTAGAGATTCTTCCATCAAGCAGGTGGTGATACTTTGAACAGAAAAGGTACTAGATTCAACGATTATGTCGCTTGCCTTTTCTGAAAGGTAAAAGGAATCAAAACCGTAATTGAGGAAACTGTATGAATGCATTTGATTTTTGGTTAATTAGTTGCATTCTTTTCGATTGGAATTTGAATTAAAAAAAATATTTTCATTTTTCAAAAAAAGTTTCTATTTAAAATAAATTAGAGTTTATCAACCTCTTCGGTTGCATTCAGCATTTCGACCCAATAACCCACTAGTCAACTCGTAATAGTATTTTCTGTTTCATTTACGTCATCAGAAGCTAGGAGAATGGTTTCGTATGAAAACCGAATTTGCGCAGAAGAAAATTTACCCCATCCCTCATCGATATGATATACAGAAAAAAAAACCTCAAAAGCAAGAATGAATTAGAGTTTATCTTACGAAAATTTTTCGAATAATAAAATTCTCTTAAAATCAAGACAATGTCGAGAATGTGGAAAAATGAAATTTTACCGGATAATGTATGGAAAAAGCAATGCAATGCGAAGTTATTGCCAATTTGTCTGATTGATATTTTCTGTTTCAATTAAATTCTTGCTCTGACCTTCCTTTAAACGGTAAATTATTATTATTTTTAAACTGCAACAAGTCTTTTTTGATAAAAATTGAAATGACTGTTATGTCAATGGCGCTATGGACTTTACGGTAGATTTTGTACATTATCACACAGGGTCACTAAGTAGATTACTGTTGATTGCCCATAATAGAGACAGCTGTTAATTATTTAGCACATCTTTTAGCAGTGCTGCCTTCAAGTTGGTTTTTGTTTGTGTTTACATTTCCAAACGAATCTTAATGAAATATGACGTCAAGCGACATAGTAAAGTCACAGGCAGTTGTAGCTGATTTGAAGAAATTTTCTAAAATTTTCCAACATTTTCCAAATGGATCTATTTTTTGGGAAAGTTGAGGAAAGTATGGTAAGATGTCCAAAAAAGTCCTTCTTTGAAATTCATTGTTCCAAAAATTAACAGATCTGTTTAGTTCACTATATCGTGACGATGCTTATGTCAATGAAGCAATGACTCATTTTCGGTGAGTCTTGTCTGGTGGTATTATTTCTCAATCCCCGAGATACCAAATGTGGTACTTGAAAAAAATAAATTTAGATTACCACAGATGAAACGTTTTTCTTGTACGTTAGCTCGTTATAGCTGTCTACGCTTCGGCGTTTCAACTATATCAAATCTATTTTCTATTTATCTAACTTATGGAGAATCTAAAGGTTCTAAAGATTCTACTTCCTAACAGACATCCTTAAAAAAAACATTTGGAGGATGAGTGAAAATGTGATATTCCATAATGATTATCGAATTTAGAGGAGTGGTGACAGTACATTTTTCCTTCTACGCTGAGTTAACCTTTGCTCTTAAACAACAGCGTCTTCTGAAAAATATGTGAATTGACAATGATCCGATCAGGTAACCTGGTCAGGTTAACAGCTAACGGCAAACGTTGAAAGCTCGGCCATAGTTCTATTATAGGTTATCTGACTACATCTTCTACATTTCGTAGGTAGAAGGAACTACCTTAGTTTTTATTAATTTTGCAAGCCTGTTCGATACAATAAATCGTACAGGTTACCTTTGTGTAACAATTATTGTCAACGATGTACACAACAAAAAAATGTCGACAAAAGAAGAACACGCAACAAAACCAATTTGGAAAAAGTTTAATTGTTGAAAACGTAATATCATTTAAAAATGGCATTGAGGTACGAAAAAGCATATAACAAGTAGAGGAAGAAAGAATTAATGACATACACTAATATTTTCGACACATAGAGAACATAGAACAAGCCGAAAAGAATATATCAATGTGATGACGTCATCAAGTGAATGGACCAATCAGATTAAAGATTCATTCAAAAATATGCAATACAAGTACACAGAGCGCGCCTGAGTTTGGATAATACACCAAGAAAATTCATGTATCAACATTCGGAGGGTATTGAAAAGCTCACCAACTCTCACCACCATCCGAAAATGTATATATACGGCAGAAGTGGATGGTACTCTGTGCTGAATGTTGGGGTAAAAAAAAGAAGATATATACAGACGTAGAGCAACCCTTATCGCTTGTTTTGCCATGATGTGAATGGAATCAGTTTAGTTTTCAATGCGAAACAACAAAGTTCTCTGGAATCTTGGAGCTTATTTTACGGATGAATGTGACTAAGAAATTTTGTTGTTTGGAAAATGTGCTATGTTCAGTATGATGTGTGATCACGTTTAACAAATTTTAAATGTTAAGTTTAAATAATTTTAAAATAAACGAAAGCAAGGAAAAAGTGAGAAAAACAAACTTTATTTTTGGTCTTGATTCTGTTATCCGAAAATCATTTTATAAGAATTCCATTTATTTAAATGAATCAAAAATAATTTTTCGAAATGAAAAGGTAAATTCCTATTTTTACATAAAATATTTACGGACGAAAATGTTCAATTTACACAAATTATTTAAACCTTTATTGACAACAAAATACCGAAAAGCTGAGATAGCAAGGAGGCATGAAAAATTCAAAATTAAATGTTTTTCGTATTTTAATTCGTTATACCACCATTTCTTGATGATTTCTACAATAATCATACACAATTTGTTAATACGTTCAGCAATCATCTATCGCGTACAATTTACAGGTATTTCCGTTAATATTTAAAATTTTAATATCCCTTACCATACTCAGTATATAGATAACATTCTACATTCAATGTCATTTCTTGAGGATGGATCTACCGTCAAACAAAAAAGACTTTGACTTGGGGGAAAAATAGATTGTTGGTTTCCATTCCTTTTAATTGTTTTTTATCGATGCAAGAGATGTCAAGCAAATTTCTTATCAGACAGTACACTCTCAACGACGTCTAATATTTCATTCTTGAACAGACTCTTTAACACTTAGTTAACATTACTACAGACAATGAAATCATCATTACAATCGTCAAATCTATTACTTCACTTGTTTGTTGTGAGTTTGATAAACAATCTTTTGTCTCATAGTTTTAAAATTAGTTTTGCTTTTTCATATCAGTCGAGGGTTAGTATACACAATTAACTTCACGACATTATGGGGGGAGGTGTTGCTCAAGAAAATGTGATGGTTCTAACAAATTTGTGTTAATCATGACGTTTTCGACGTGACTAAGAGGGAGAGTACATAGAACATAAAATTCAATAGAATAGCGTGACATCATTTGGAACCCCCGAGTACCCAAGACTAATCGCTTCATTTTTGTCATCGTTGTCGGTAACAGATGACAATGAAAAATCTTTCAAACGACAGTTTAACGTTTTGTCTGAAATAGATGCGTCTTGAATCATTTATAATATTCAACGGAATCATATAAATGTTCTCTCCTTTCATTCATATTTGAATGAACAGAAAAAAAAATATTACGAAATATCATATTCTCCACATTATAAGGTGGTGGTACAAATATCTAACATGACCTCGTTTTTTTCTTCTTTGAATGGGGCACTAACCCCGAATGACGTCATTCTTGCGAACTGAATTTTACACCACTAACCTACTGCGCGCATTGACAACATCACATTATATAGGTCTGTGTGTGTGTTCTCTCTCCACCATATAATATCCTAAAAACGATTGTTTTGTGTATGAATGTGCAAAATCTATTGCTTGTATGTAGTGTTGTACGTTCACGATATTTAATAAAATGTGTAATGCGCTGAAGGACTATACCAATTTTATATTTTCCTCCAAAGTTTATTTGTTTCAGGAATAACGGTAAAGTAACACAATTTTCCTCATATTATTTCCGATACATATAATGATTATGCTAATGTTCTCAACAATACAACACTTGGTTGCGAACAAAATTTTTTTGTATATTCTATAAATATCTCACATTTTAAATGCTAAAAATAGAATATGATCAGAACGTTCTGTGTTCGTCCCCTTTAGTGTATCAAACTGTGGACAATGTTTAGTTTTTCATTTTAGTTTTTTATTTTCTGTTTTTATTCTTTCTCGAGCCTACAGCCAAGGACAGTCAAAAAAATGTATTTTTATGATTTTCGTGTTTATCGATTTCAGATGAAACACGTATAGAATAAAAATGCACTTTTTTGACTGTCCCAGGCTGTACAAAAATTATAAATTATGTCTTACGCCAACGTCCTTGTTCGATTGAAATTCGTTCTTTATTTCATCATCGAAATTTATTATAACGGTTCGTCACTGTTTTGTTGAAATTATAACTGGGAACACTTGCTTGTAGTAACTGTGATAAATTCGTTTTGATGACGATATTAATTGTTCTACAAAACCATTTCCATTCATGCCCTTTCGTATTCCACCGCGGCGATGACACTCCTAAACGCTCAAATGTTTTCCAAATTATCGTGAATTTCGATTTGGCAAGTTAGTTTTTCTTCCATGCACTGTCTCGTGCAAACAGATCAAATTCAAATTATTATGCTGCACGATAAAATGTGATTACAATAGATCATCTCCAAGGGCGTTCGAAATGTCATCCAAGTTTAAAAAAGTCATACAAATGAATGAATGAACGAAATTTAAGTGAAGTTACGTCTGAAAGTACAGATTGAAGATGATCTATAGTTGTTCAACTAGGGAAAAAAAAGTTGGCAATTTGCTTTCGAGGAGCCGCTACCGAGGCCGCTACTTGAGTCATCCGAAAAGATGCAACTTAAAAAATTTTCTCCAAGGTGAACCAACGTTTTTCACGGCAAATGCAACAAAGGCTTGCGAAGTTTCAGTGGAGGGAGAAAATGACTATTTTCTTGTCTGCGTTGTGAAAGTAAAAATTATAATCCTTGTCCAACGCACTTCAAGCATGAGTGGTACTACATAGTCATTTACGTCACGAGGACAAAGGTCCGAAAGTACTTTTCCGTGTGACGTATTGAGTTTTTAATGCTTGCTATGGGAACCGAAAGTGAAAAAATGTCAATTTTGAGGGGCGAAAGTTTACTTTTGCCCCTCAAAATTGACATTTTTACTTTCGGTTCCCATAGCAAGCATGAAAAATATAGTGAAATCAGTGAAAAAAAAGCGCACGCAATTTGTGTATTCTATTGAACATTTTCACGAACACAGCGGGATTAGGGATTGTAATAAATATACGGGTTCGTGCAGCGTTGATTTAATCATTAAATTCAAAAGACACCATGTCCGAAGCGATAACGGAGGACTTGACGCAGTCCAACCCACAGAAAAAGAACGAAGAAATTTTGTGTCATTTTAACTAACGGATGGGAATGTTGAAGTGTTTAATCACAAGTTCTGCCAATTCCTTTGCGTTCTCTTTATACTTTATAAAGGTGCTTTAAGAGAAAAGTTGGTTGTCATATCTGGTGTGTTTTTGTTACTTTGTGATTTTAAAAGAAATAATCTTTCTCGAAACAAAAATCTGCTGTCTGATCTCCGATTTCCGTCGATATTAAATTGCTTCAATACATCAACCACGTCCTTTATCTTTTCGTTGTACTTTGTCACTGGAAGGACACCATTAGCCTTTAGACATGCAGTGACGATTACTAAAACACGTTGTGTTGTGTCGAGTCTATTTAAATCAACTTAATCGTATAGTCCAAAGAAAGCGATCAGCTCCTGAGAGTTCTCTCTGTAAATAATTAAAAACAATTTTAAGTGTGTCGACGTTAATGTCAAATTCCTTAAGGCAAGGCTGTTAACACTGGCTTCACAAAATTTTCTTTTTCAGTGTTCGTGGATCTTTGAAATTTTCCTACTTTTTCCATTCTTAACAGGAAAAAATATCCCAAAAGAGAGAGATTCGTTATTAATGTGAGTTTATGACGTCGAGAGTATATGCCACGGCTTAGATATACACTAAGCATACCATCGTCTGTGCGAACAATCATAGAAGAAAACGTTTCGCGTATCGGATATTGTATTCACACTACATGCCGAACTAAGAGGACGTCATATTTATGATGTGCTTGCTTAAGTCATACCCAAATCTCAGTAAAAATATATTCTGTGAAGCTAAATGGATACATGAACGGGCATTAGCTTCTAATTATCGATTTTTCTTCAGTTTACTCTAGAAAGCCTACGACACATCATTCGATCCCTTTCTATTTAACCTTTCAAAGACGGCAGCAAATCAATAGTTTTACTATCGGGTCCATTACTTAATTTGATCTAAGTATTTTCCATAGATTGATTTCAAATCAACTACTTCATTTTTTGAACATGGTCGATAACAGATGATAGCCATACGTAAAGGGTTTATTTGATGATAAATGATATCATGAATCATGATAAATTCAATGATGTTGCAGAATATTTACCGGGCGCTACAGAATTAGTTGCGAGTTTATTAAATTACGAAGCTATAAACTCACTCGCTGGGTCTCAGATTTGTGGACTTCTTGTGGTCTACGTAGATTGATTTTTTTTAAATTCATAATTACGTGCTGCCTCACGTTTGTTAAATTACAGGTACAGTAATATAAGTACCATTCCCTGAGAGTATACGAACTATTAAATTGAAACAAAATACATTTTAATTTTATCTATCAATAACGTTAAGACAATCAGTACAAGGATTAGAATAGCATCTCGTTTCTTGAAATGCAAGATTTTATTCAATCTGCACAAACTTATTTTGTATAAGTTCTGATTGTGCAGTTAGCATCGGCATGCTGTAGTCTAGTCAATCTAATAAGAGCCTTTTGAGAATCCAAGTTGGCGGAGTCAAAATGGTGACTTTCGAATCCATTCTTCATTTAATACAACACCAAACTTAAATCCCATACATTCTACAAGTATAAGTCACGAGTTTAAGCTGATAAAGATAGCAAGCATATAAGCAGTATTACCATCGGTTCAATCGATCGATTTCAAATCTTTTACTTCAACTCTTTGAACACGCATTGATGAGAGTGTCGTTATAACTTTGTTTTCGTTATGTATAACGTACCAGGTCAGGCTTAAGGTCTCTCTCTCGAAGCCGCTTAGAAATTGTGATTCTTGTGAATCTGTAAGGAATCTAAAATGTTCCTTAAACTGTATTTCCTCGGTAATTGTATTGTCCGAGAATCATAATTACAAAGAATCGTAATTACTGGGGAAGATAAACCATGATAAACTGGGGAAGACATCACCACCTTTTCCGTGAAGAAACTACCGCTACTTAGTTGTAAATATTGCTCAAAATTCTGACAAAATATTGCAAAATAGCTAATATCGTAATCAAACAACGTTAGTGACATTTCTAGAAAGCATTTGCTCAGCTGCGAACGCTCAATTTTGAACGATTTTCCACACTTTAATATTTTGAACAGACAAATATATAAACTAACGACTACAAGCCCCATCCCCAGCCAACTAACAGCACTTAAATATTACTTTTAACATTTTGTAATGGAACCATACACGTTATAATTTAATAAAAAGAATCCATATTACACACACTCGTAATACTGTGTTGAGACAGTTTCGAATGAACAGAAGCCATGCGTTATCTGGACAAATAATATTCGTTTTTCTATTTCAAATATTATTACTTTTTTAGTTGACTTCATCCAGTCCAATGGATGACAGACCACGTGAGTCAAGATTTTTCGAAACTAAAGAAACCATCAAATGATAGAAAACTAATTTTGGGATATTTTTTCCTGTTAAGAATGGAAAAAGTAGGAATTTCAAAGATCCACGAACACTGAAAAGAAAATTTTGTGAAGCCAGTGTTAAACAGCCTTGCTTAAGGAATTTGACATTAACGTTCGACACACTTAAAATGTTTTTAATTATTTACAGAGAGAACTCTCAGGGCTGATCGTTTCTTTGGACTATACGATTAGTTGATTTAATAGACTGACACAACAACGTGTTTTAGTAATCGTCACTGCATGTCTAAAGGCTAATGGTGTCTTCTCAGTGACAAAAGTACAACGAAAAGATAAAGGAGGACGTGGTTGATGTATTGAAGCAATTTAATATCGACGAAATCGGAGATCAGACAGCAGATTTTTGTTTCGAGAAAGATTATTTCTTTTAAAATCACAAAGTAACAAAAACACCAGAATATGACAACCAACTTTCTCTAAAGCACCTTTATAAAGTATAAAGAGAACGCAAAGAATTGGCAGAACTTGTGATTAAACACTTCAACATTCCCATCCGTTAGTTAAAATGACACAAAATTCTTCGTTCTTTTTCTGTGGTTGGACTGCGTCAGTCCTCGTTATCGCTTCGGCATGGTGTCTTTTGAATTTAATGATTAAATCAACGCTCACGAACCCGTATATTTATTACAATCCTAATCCCGCTGTGTTCGTGAAAATGTTCAATAGAAACAGCAAATTGCGTGCCGCTTTTTTTCACTTGTTTCACTATATTTTCATGCTTGCTATGGGAACGTAAAAATGTCAATTTGAGGGGCAAAAGTAAACTTTCGCCCCTCAAAATTGACATTTTTTCACTTTCGGTTCCCATAGCAAGCATTAAAACTCAATACGTCACACGGAAAAGTACTTCGACCTTTGTCCTCGTGACGTAAATGACTAGTGTAGTACCACTCATGTTGAAGTGCGTTGGACAAGGATTATAATTTTTACTTTCACACGCAGACAAGAAAATAGTCATTTTCTCCTCCACTAAACTTCGCAAGCCTTTGTTGCATTTGCCGTGAAAACGTTGGTTCACTTGGAGAAATTTTTTTAAGTTGCATCTTTTCGGATGACTCAAGTAGCGGCCTCGGTAGCGGCTCCTCGAAAGCAAATGCCAATTTTTTTTCCCTAGTTGAACAACTATAGATCATCTTAATCTGTACTTTCAGACGTAACTTCACTTAAATTTCGTTCATCTCATTCATTTGTATGACTTTTTTAAACTTGGATGACATTTCGAACGCCCTTGAGATGATCTAATTGTAATCACATTTTATCGTGCAGCATAAAATTTGAATTTGATCTGTTTGCACGAGACAGTGCATGGAAGAAACTAACTTGCAAATCGAAATTCACGATAATTTGGAAAACATTTGAGCGTTTAGGATTGTCATCGCCGCGGTGAATACGAAAGGGAATGAATGGAAATGGTTTTTGTAGAACAATTAATATCGTCATCAAAACGAATTTATCACAGTTACTACAAGCAAGTGTTCCCAGTTATAATTTCAACAAAACAGTGACGAACCGTTATAATAATTCGATGATGAAATAAAGAAAGATTTCAATCGAACAAGGACGTTGGCGTAAGACATAATTTATAATTTTTGTACAGCTGGACAGTCAAAAAAGTGCATTTTATTCTATACGTGTTTAATCTGAAATCGATAAACACGAAATCATAAAAATACATTTTTTTGACTGTCCTTGGCTGTAGGCTCGAGAAAGAATAAAAACAGAAAATAAAAACTAAAATGAAAACTAAACATTGTCCACAGTTTGATACACTAAAGGGGACGAACACAGAACGTTCTGATCATATTCTTTTTTAGCATTTAAAATGTGAGATATTTATAGATATACAAAAAATTTTGTTCGCAAACAGTGTTGTATTGTTGAGAATATTAGCATAATCATTATATGTATCGGAAATAATATGAGGAAAATTGTGTTACTTTACCGTTATTCCTGAACAAATAACTGGAGGAAAATATAAATTGGTATAGTCCTTCGGCATTACACATTTTATTAAATATCGTGAACGTACAACACTACATACAAGCAATAGATTTGCACATTCATACACAAAACAATCGTTTTTAGGATATTATATGGTGGAGAGAGAACACACACACAGACCTATATAATGTGATGTTGTCATTGCGCGAGTAGTTAGTGGTGTAAAATTCAGTTGCAAGAATGACGTCATTCGGGTTAGTGCCCATTCAAAGAAGAAAAAACGAGGTCATGTTGATATTTGTACACACCTTATAAATGTGGAGAATATGATATTTCGTATATTTTTTTTCTGTTCATTCAATATGATGAAAGGAGAGAACATTTATATGATTCGTTGAATATTATAAATGATTCAAGACGCATCTATTTCAGACAAACGTTAAACTGTCGTTTGAAAGATTTTTATTGTATCTGTTACGACAACGATGACAAAATGAAGCGATTAGTCTTGGTATCGGGGTTCCAATGATGTCACGCTATTCTATTGATTTTATGTTCTATGTACTCTCCCTCTTAGTCACGTCGAAAACGTCATGATTAACACAAATTTGTTAGAACCATCAATTTTCTTGAGCCAACACCTCCCCCATAATGTCGTGAAGTTAATTGTGTATACTAACCCTCGACTGATATGAAAAAGCAAAACTAATTTTAAAACTATGAGACAAAAGATTGTTTATCAAACTCACAACAAACAGTGAAGTAATAGATTTGACGATTGTAATGATGATTTCATTGTCTGTAGTAATGTTAACTAAGTGTTAAAAGAGTCTGTTCAAGAATGAATATTAGACGTCGTTGAGAGTGTACTGTCTGATAAGAAATTTGCTTGACATCTCTTGCATCGATAAAAACAATTAAAAGGAATGGAACCAACAATCTATTTTCCCCCAGTCAAATGCTTTTTGTTTGACGGTAGATCATCCTCAGAAATGACATTGAATGTAAAGTTTCTATATACTGAGTATTAAGGATATTAAAATTTTAAATATTAACGGAAATACCTTGTAAATTGTACGCGATAGATGATTGCTGATCGTATTAACAAATTGTGTATGATTATTGTAGAAATCATCAAGAAATGGTGGTATAACGAATTAAATAACGAAAATTTAATTTTGAATTTTTCAATGCCTCCTTGCTATCTCACAGCTTTTCGGTATTTTGTGTCAATAAAGTTTAAATAATTTGTGTAAATAACATTTCGTCCGTAAATATTTTATGTAAAATAGGAATTACTTTTCATTTCGAAAAATTATTTTGATCATTTAAATAAATGGAATTCTTATAAAATGATTTTCGAAACAAGAATCAAGACCAAAAATAAAGTTTGTTTTTTTCACTTTTCCTTGCTTTCGTTTATTTTAAAATTATTTAAATTAACATTAAAATTTGTTAAACGTGATCCACATCATACTGAACATAGCACATTTTCCAAACAACAAAATTTCTTAGATCATTCATCCGTAAAATAAGTCAAGATTCAGAGATTTGTTGTTCGATTGAAAACTAAACTGATTCCATCACATCATGAAACAAGCGTATAAGGGTTGCTCTATCTGTATATATCTTCTTTTTTTACCCAACATTCGCAGAAGCGAGTACCATCACTTCTGCCGTTATATCATTTTCGGATGGTGGGAGAGTTGGTGAGCTTTTCAATACCTCGAATGTTGATACATGAATTTTCTTGGTGTATTATCAAACTCGCGGCGCTCTGTTACTTGTATTGATATTTTTGTAATCTTAATCTGATTGGTCATTCACTTGATGACGTCATCACATTGATATATTCTTTTCGGCTTGTTTATTTCTCTATGTGTCGAAAATATTGTGTATGTCATTAATTCTTTCTTCCTCTACTTGTATATGCTTTTTCGTACCTCAATGCCATTTTTAAATGATAATTACGTTTCAACAAATTAAACTTTTTCCAATTGGTTTTGTTGCGTGTTCTTCTTTGTCGACATTTTTTGTTGTGTACATCGTTGACAATAATTGTTACACAAAGGTAACCTGTACGATTTATTGTATCGAACAGGCTTGCAAAATTAATAAAAACTAAGGTAGTTCCTTCTACCTACGAAATGTAGAAGATGTGTCAGATAACTGTAATAGAACAATATGCCAGCTTTTCAACGTTTGCCGTTAGCTGTTAACCTGACCAGGTTACCTGATCGGATCATTGTCAATTTCACATATTTTTCAGAAAGCTGTGTTTAAGAGCAAAGTTAACTCAGCGTAGAAGGAAAAATGTACTGTACCACTCTCTAAATTCGATATCATTAATGAATTCACATTTCACTCATCCTCCAAATGTTTTTTTAAGGATGTCTGTTGGAAGTAGAATTTTTAGAACTTTAGATTCTCATAAGTTAGATAAATAGAAAATAGATTTGATAGTAGTTGTAACCAGCCGAAGCGTAGACAGCTATAACGAGCTAACGTACAAAAAAAGTTTCATCTGTGGTAATTAATTTATTTTTCAAGTACATTTGGTATCTCGGGGATTGAGAAATAATACACCAGACAAGACTCACCGAAAATGAGTCATTGCTTCATTGACATAAGCATCGTCACGATATAGTGAACTAAACAGATCTGTAATTGTTGAACAATGAATTTCAAAGAAGGACTTTTTGACATCTTACCATACTTTCCTCAACTTTCCAAAATAGATCCATTTGGAAAATGTTGGAAAATTTTAGAAAATTTCTCAAATCAGCTACAACTGCCTGTGACTTTACTATGTCGCTTGACGTCATATTCATTAAGATTCGTTTGGAATGTAAACACAAAAAAACCAACTTGAAGCAGCACTGCTAAAAGATGTGCTAAATAATTAACAGCTGTCTCTATTATGGCAATCAACAGTAATCTACTTAGTGACCCTGTGTGATAATGTACAAATCTACCGTAAAGTCCAATAGCGCCATGACATAACAGTCATTTCAATTTTTATCAAAAAAGACTTGTTGCAGTTTAAAAATAATAATTTACCGTTTAAAGGAAGGTCAGAGCAAGAATTAATTGAACAGAAAATATCAATCAGACAAATTGCAATATACTTCGCATTGCATTGTCTTTTTCATACATTATCCGGTAAAATTTCATTTTTCCACATTCTCGACATTGTCTTGATTTAATGAGAATTTATTATTCGAAATTTCGTAAGATAAACTCTATATTCATTCTTGCTTTGAGGTTTTTTTTCTGTATATCATATCGATGAGGGATGGGTAAATTTTCTTCTGCGCAAATTCGGTTTCATACGAAACCATTCTCCTAGTTCTGATGACGTAAATGAAACAGAAAATAACTATTTACGAGTTGACTAGTGGTGATTGGTCGAAATGCTGATCAACGAAAGAGGTTGATAAACTCTAATTTATTTTAATAGAAATTTTTTTTGAAAATGAAAATATTTTTTTATAAATTCAATCGAAAAGATGCAACTAATTAACCAAAAATAATGCATTCATACAGTTTCCTCATTACGTTTTGATTCCTTTATACTTTCAGAAAAGGCAAGCGACATAATCGTTGAATCTAGTACCTTTTCTGTTCAAAGTATCACCACCTGCTTGATGAAGAATCTCTACTTCATTTGTTTTAGCGTACGCTTCGTTATATAAAAACACTCTAAACGGAAGTCATTGTTATTTTAGCATAAACAGAGTATCAGCATTTTCTGAATCACATTTACAATCAATTGGACTTTCAAATTCAAATTCATTCTAAAAGGAAAACGCATCGGTGGTCTTTCATTCAATTTTATCACAATCAGGGCAATTCGCCAACTCAGACTGAGATATTTTTTTGTGGAAAGAAAAACAAAATTAGTTTGCGAAGACTAATTATGACAACTGTAGAGTGTGAATTGATGACTGATGATCATCATTGGCTCTTGAAACATTGTAAATATTAATATTGATTGTTGTTGCAAAGAGAGTAGGTGCTAAAGCATTCTTTCAGAGGATCGATGTGATGAGATTGAAGACTGGTTTCTCTGAAGTGCAAATGTCTTCAAGTTCGTTTCAGGTTGTCTATATGTATTTTAAAATTTTTCATTTTCGTTGCATGTTTACGATGATCGACAGGATCGTGCGTTATTTTTCGTCTTTAAGCTAATTGTTTTGAAAATATGAATTTAGTGCTCTTGAGTAATCGCTTTAAATCAGCGTTAGGAACATAACTTTCTAATTGTAATCTACATTTTGAAACAACGCCTGCCACATTTATTGTGCTAGCCAGCTATTTTTCTGGTGTTAATATAGTTAGACAATTTAGTGGACGAATCGACGCAATTTTATTCAGTCGTTTTTCAGAGGGTCCACTGATACATCATGATTTATTAATGTGACAAATGATGAAAATTTCTTGTTAGAAATTACGATCGCGAGGCGAGGCGGATATAGTAATGTAATATAGGACATGTGGCGGAGATTGTGTCGTACATAATGTGTCTTCTCTCTACAACGGATTTCACCCTGAAACTACGAGGTCTCACTGTTTCTTCTTGTGTTCATATGAACGAACAAAAGAAAACAATAGAAGACTCGTATTACAGTAGTGGTTAACAGTTTTTGAGGTGTTTATTACGAACAAATGTAATTTATGATGCAGTTTTGATGTCATTAAGATTTTCAGTTCTGTCTGTATAATGCTAATGCTGACGAAATTAAAAAACTAACTCGAAATAGCGAACATAAATCTGCTTCAATAAATTTATGATTTTGTACAACAAGGACAAACGTGTAAATAAGTTAATTCGTTAAATAATATTGCTTCTAAGTACACTTAATTTTCAATATTTATTAGACTTTGCCGCTCGCAAATGAATGACATGACGTCAAAACAGTATAATCACGATCACGGGGAAACATTTTCTCAAAACAGAGACCGGTTTATACAACACATTAGTGCAAATATAATACTGTGTGTACATAATCACTTCCCCATAATATATAGTTTGCAGGTAAATGTACATTGTTGTAATAAAAAAAAAAGGCAGCAAAGGAAAAGAAATTTCTTCCCTTCATTGTTGTTTTTATTTCCTTTAACTTTTGTTGCAATTTACAGATATGACACGGTTACAGTGTAATTAAATGTATTATGAAATAACACGTTAATCACAGAAATATAATACGAAACAAAAGAAACAAATAAAATTTAGAAGGAAATGTTTTGTTGTTGTTGCTGTTGTTTAATTATTCTCTAACAGTTAAGTGTAACAGATCTCAGCATTGTACGGTGGCGGGTAAAAATGTTCTATATAAAAATCCCTTTTTTTATTCATGTACATTTTCTTTAAAGAATAAGAAAAACGGTCATACGTGATGGTGGCGTTTGACGTCATCGGCTACATGAAATTGGGTCAGTGGAAAACTGAATATTTTCCTGAGCCACACATATCATTGTGTATAATATTCGTAAAGGTGTGCACCTTTGGCTGGGTTCATGCGTATATATAATCATATGAATGTAGGGCATGAATGACGTGTATTCTATTTGATGGGAAGGAAGAGGGTTTTTTTCGTTTCAATGTTTTTTTTTGTTTTGGTTTCATTTAATTTTCTTAAACTTTGTAAATTTTGAGGTTTTTTTAGGTTTCAGTTGATTCCGAAATTCGTTATTCAATGGCTTAGGATCAATAGGGTGAATTACAATCTAAGCTATCCTATAACAGAATTGTTGACATTGTAAAATTCATTGACTATATGAAGCAGCTCGTAGGTCTTCGGGAAATCCTGCAAACATTTAACATTCGCAAAAAAAGCCTTTAAGCACAAATTTTTTTCTAAACGACGTTCAAAATACGCAACGTTTTCCCGAATTCTCCACAAAAGCAATTCAAAATCTTATGTACCATTTGCCTTGCGAGAACAGTAAAAAAGTTCCTTTATTTGTGCGATTTTTTTCTTAGATTTGATACTGGAGTTTAACGTCAAGTTTATGCTATTGTCAGCTTAACCTTTTTGTGAACTGCCACGTATCGTAAAGAATCATTAATCACTTTTTTTGTTTTGTTTTGGCTAGGGTATACACAACATCTTTTACTTCATTGTGTTAACAATTTATTTACTATATAAACCTCATTAATCGTAGGTCATCGCTTATATGTGCTGTCGATAACAGATGGTTAAACATTTGAAGTGGTCTTGAATCCTCCTTGAGATGGATATTTCTCTTTCAATGTTTACAAATTCTCACAGTGTCGAAAATGTCACTTTAAATCTAATCTTATTTTCACAATGTTTCGAAATGTATTACATTTCGTACTAAAAGGACATGCATAAACAATTCGTAATCACATTATATCTACTAACATTTCTTTGTTTTGTACCTAAACGAGACACACAGCGGTGAATTGGAGTTGAACAAAACATCGTGTGCGCAAAACTTTCTTATTTGAAATATCGCTTTATCGCACTAGCTGCCGAATTTTTAAAGAATACTTCTGTGCCCTTCTTTTGTCGTAAATGGTTACCAGAATGGCTGTTTATTCGTATTCCCGAATACAGCATAATGATTTTAGCTGCCCATTTCAAAAGTTGAGATCAAAATGAAAATGGTGATTTTTACAAATTTTAACCATTTCGTTATTATTTTCGCTGAGCGGCCAAATTCTGCAAAAGATTTTCATTGAAAACGGGATCATTCATTGACGTCATCACGGTGTATATAGAATGAACAAAGTATTCTGTAATATAGGAAATCGTTGATTCGTGCCAGAGCATCTAAATTATACTGTGAATGATATTAGTATATATGTATGTCGTACAATATACATATCATAATGTGTGTGGAAATCATGTTCCATGGGAACTCTTGCTTCTATAAATAGATTTTGTTGAATTTATACTTTTGCTGTATGTATGAATGGATTCGAATGGATATTGTAGTACATGTAGCATATTTGTGTTACTTTAAAAAAAAAATTATTCGCGAAAATAAGTTATTATTATTCGGTACACAGTAATGCTCCGTGGAGCGAATTCATAACAGTATATGTACAAAACCAAAGAAACAGCCAATTACATTT